>NW_007726361.1:64408-178383 GCF_000696425.1 Galeopterus variegatus
AAAAAAAAAAAAAAAAAAAAAAAAAAAAAAAAAAAAATAAATTCCCCCAAAAACACCCCCCCCAAAAAAAAAAAAAGGCGGGGGGTGGGGGGTGGGGAAGAAGATTACTATTTTTTTTTTTGAAGTTCTTACAACAAGCAAATGGAGGGGACACACTTGGGTGGGAGGGGGGAGAGGGAGGAGGGAGGGAGGTTTCAATGATGGGACATAATAATCAACTACATTGTATATTGAAAAAATAAAAATAATAAAAAAAAATAAAAATAAAAAAAAAGAAAAAAGAAAAAATCAATAGACTTTTCCATCCTACAGAATGGAAGAAAATATTTGCACAAAATATGCATCTGACGAGGGATGAATATCCAGAATATACAAAGAGCTCAGATAACTTTACAACAAAAAAACCCAATAATCGAATTAAAAAATGGGCAAAGGAGCTGAACAGACATTTTTCAAAGGATGACATACAAATGGCCAACAGGTATGTGAAAAAATGCTCAGCATCACTAATTATCAGGGAAATGCAAATCAAAACCACTTTGAGATATCGCCTCACCCCAATGAGACAGTTATTATAAGAAAGACAAAGAATAAACGCTGGCGAGGATGTGGAGACAGGATCCCTCTTGCACTGTTGGTGGGGCTGTAAATTAGTACAGCCATTATGGAGAACAGTATGGAGGTCCCTTAAACAACTACAGATAGAACTTCCATATGATCCAGCAATCCCACTCCTGAGGGTATAGTCAGAGGATTGGAAAACATCAGGTCGAAGGGATACCTGCACTCCCATGTTTATTGCAGCTCTATTTACAGTAGCCAGGCAATGGAACCAACCTAAATGTCCATCGATGGATGACTGGATAAGGAAATTGTGTATATATACACAAGGGAATACTACTCTTCCATAAAAAAGAATGAAATTCTGCCATTTGCAGCAACATAGATGAGCTTGGAGAAAATTATCCTAAGTGAAACAACCAAGGTACAGAAACAGAAATACCGCATGGTCTCACTCATAGCTGGGAGCTGAATCCGTAAATAAACAAATGAACAATAAAGAGAGACAGAGAGAAAGAAAGAAAGAAACAACCATCACAGTAATACGTTGAACTTTTAGAAAACTAGAGGTGGAAAAGAGGAGGGGAGGGGGAGAGGGAGGGGGGCTAATGAGAAATTGGTCAACAGACACAAAGAATGATTGTGTATTGTAATGATGAATAAGCTAACTATACTGATCTAACCACCACACATTCTACACAACTATTGAAAATCAACATGGTACCCCACATGTATGTTTAAATGAATAAACAAACAAACAAATAAATAACAAAATAAAAAAGGGATATGCAATGAAAAGTAAATCTCCTCTTCTCCCTTCCGGTCTTCTAGATGCCCAGTTTCTCTCCCTAGAGGTGATAAATGTTGCCAGTTTCTTGTGTGTTTTTCTTCCCCACAGCTGGGTTCTGAATACAATGTTCTGCACTTTGCTTTACCATTTAGCTTCCATATCGATATGTATATACACACACACACATTCTATATTACTATACATAGAGCTGCCTTGTTCTTTTTTTAGTGCCTATAGAATATGCATTATGTAGATATGTTATATTTGACCAGTCTCCTATTGATGGACATGTGGGATACTTTCATTCTTTTGTTATTATACACAATAGTGCAATGAACGTCTATGTACCTGAATCTATCCATCTATTTATCTACACGTGGTTTATGACATGAGCAACAAATAATTTTTCCCAGTTTGTCTTTTCACTTTGTTCATGTATTATTTAATATTTTTACCATGAAAACATTTTTTGAGGTCTGATTTATTGTGTTTAAACGTTCTTCCCCACTTCAAGGTACTAAAAAGAATCCTCACAAAATAATTTTTCAATTCTTTTCTTTCATTTTCTCACATTTAAAAATTTGATCCATTAGAATTTTTTTTGATTAAAAATGTGAGGTAGGGATACAATTTTATATTTTCAACACCTTGTGTTGAATAATCTATTCTTCACCTTCTGCTCCACTGCTTTGCAATGAACTTTGTTATTTTGGCTTGGAATGAATCCTGTGAGTTGTAACTTTATAAACATTCCAACAGTTTTTAACAGCTTTATAAAGATATAATTTGCACACCGTAAAATTCACCAAAGTATACAACCCAATGTATACCATAATCCAACTTTAGAATATTTTCAAAGCACCAAAAGAAGCCTTTACCTGTTAGCAGTCACTAATACTACATGCTTTAAGGCATTGCATTAAATTATGCAAATTTATGTAGTATACATGCTAAAATGTATTTTTTTCCACTGTTTGTGCTCCTTTGGAGTTAGAAAATCAAAACTGTAAATATTGTTAATCTTGCACAGTTCTGTCACAGACGTTAGTTGTAAATGATTCTATCCAATTTTTCCATAGGGATTACAAAGTAACAGGTTTTTAATTTTTTAAATGCATATTTAAAAAAAAAACCAACTTCTGTTACTTTAGATTCCAGAGCCTTCAGGTTAATGTGTATTTTGAATCTTAAAGCAGAAATATAGTATATAGGGTTTTGTAAATTTTTTTAGTTATAGAACCTTTGTTCTTGCTAAACTACTCATGGAAAACACTTGAAGAAATACCGATTAAATTAGTGCAAAGACTGAACTCCTTGAAAATATGTTCAAAGATTGAGATCCCTTTGCAAATAGTATTATTTTTTTCTTTTAAACATAAAAGATGCTTTTGCCAGGAATGTAAAATGGTGCAGCTTTTGTGGGAAACAGTATAGTGATTCCTCAAAAAAATTAAACATACAATTTCCGTATGATTTAGAAATTTCAATTCTGTGTACATATCCCAAATAACTGAAAGCAGGGACTCCAACAGGTAATTGTACCCCATGTTCATAGCAGCATTATTCACAATAGCCAAAACGTGGAAGCAACCCAAGGGTCCATGGACAGATGAATGAATAAACAAAACATGGTATATACATACAGTGGGATATTATTCAGCTTTCAGAAGGAAGGAGATGTTGATACCTGCTACAAGGTGGATGAAGGTTGAAGACATGATGCTAAGTGAAATAAGCCAGTCACAAAAGGACAAACACAGTATGATTCCTCATGTATGAAGTTCCAATAGCAGTCACAGAAAAGTAGAATAGTGGTTGTCAGGGGATGGGCAAGGCAGGAACGTGGAGTTGTTTAATGCCTACAAAGCTTTAGTTTGGAAAGATAAAAAAATTCTGGAGAGATGGTGATGATGTTTGCAAAACAATGTGAATGTACTTAATGCCACAGAACTGTACACATAAAAATGGTTAAATAGGTAAATTTTATGTTACGCATATTTTGCCACTATAAAAAAATACTAAGTAAACAAAAAAAGATGAATTGGGATGGAGGGAACATACCAGTATTCTTTTTTCAGTGCCACGTTTTTAAAGACATCTTTTGCTTAATCCCCACAATGCAATACATTTTATTAAGTAGATGCTATTATCTTCACTTTACAAATAATAAAACTGATACCCTGTGGGCTCAAGTCCACACAGTTATAAAACGGCATAGCCAGGATTTGAACTGAGTTCTTTTGTCTCCAAACACTTGAGCTTCCTCCTACATCATGTGAGGGAAACTATAACATATTACTTCATGACAAAGGGCTGGACTTGATTATTAATTCAAGTTGAAAATGTGCTTCGCCTGGAAATCATTAGGAAGAAGATAGGTAATCAGGGAGGGCCAAAACAAGACATTTCCTTGGCCTGCAGAGGTAGAGATTTCACAATAGCAGGCTTTGTCTTTCTCTAGCTGCACTAGGCGTGGCACTGTGCTTGGGACAGAACAGAGACCTGAGCTGTTCACGCCCCAGTTCCTTCTGTGTTGTGGTTTCTCAGCTTCTTGCGTTTGGGCTCCAGTTTCCCTCTGCAGAACTGCTTTTCCTGTTTGCATGAATTACTTTCCTTCTCCTCCTGGTACTACGGAAGTCCCTGCAAGGCCACACAGTCACGTTGTGTTTTGGCAATCAATTTATTTGCTTGTTTCCCCACCAAAATGTAAACTCTGTGTCAACATTTAGGACAGACACTGCTCTATATACAGTAGAGGCTCAACAAAGGTTGAATGAAGAAAAAGATGTGCTCATTAATATTTATTATCATCAACAGTTCATGATTTATAAAGTTTTGGCTGCTTTATGTAAATGCTATGATGACACAACAATAAAAATGCATTTGCAAAACATTTTATAGTCTACAGAGCAATGCTAAGTTCATCTCATTCTCCCAAAGACCATTCTGTGGTAGACTGACAGAAAACCAAGGTCCAGAAAAGTCCTGTAACTTGTCTGTAGTCACAAAGCCAATGTCAGGCCAGACACTTGAACCCAGGTCTTCAGTTTCACAGTTTCTTCCTACAGAACCATCTGTTTAAAAAACTAAAATGCTACTATAATGAAAACAAGCTATTGCATCTAAATTTGCCAAAATTCTAAAAAAAAAAAAACAAAAAAACCCCCAAAAAACAAACCAATAAACACCATACCTTGCTTTGGGATAGTGGGTTGCTGCAGGACTCTAATCCACAAGAGACTGGAGATCTTTCATGAGAGTTCAGTGAAAACCTTGCTTTGGTACCAGACAGAATAACAGATCCAAGTTCTCAAAGATTTCCAAACAGTTGTGCTAAAAATAATTTTCTCTTTTAGTCCCAAAGAGCCAGAGGCCCTGGAAGTCATTCATCGAGTTAAGGCTCAACTCAGGGACCAGTTACGGTTTTGCTTGGGGTAAATTTAAATGCCTGCTTTCCTTGACTGGTAAGTTCAGAGGCTTTTCCATTGCTGTGTGTTGTGGTCTCTTTTTCAGATTTGTTTACTTAATTTTTTCCCTCTTCATTTGTTTTCCACTGAGTAGACGTTTCAGGAAAAAAATTACTCACTGACTGGAAATTAGTTGTTAACTCAGAGAAAAGAGTAATTTCCTATTTGAGAGTTTTTGAGGTAGAATCTTTAGATTCAAGACATAGGATGGTGTCTCATGGAATAACAAGGAACACTGTCCATATTCTTGATAAATATGGCAGGAAAACAATCCCTCATTCTATGTGCTGCAGAAAGAAAAGGGCTTATGAGGACTGTGCTGATGTTTTCTTTATTCTTTGCTGAATGGAAAAATGATTGGGTGTTTTTAGAAGACTAGTATGTCTTTGTTCCTATATAGAAGTGAATGGTTCTCCGAAGCCTATGACTAGTCATCTTTGGTACAATCAATTTCTTTGTTTCCTTCTAGGGTGAATTGCTTATATCTCCTTGGCAACAGCAATATATAATTCATGATATCATTTATGAAAATAAAGTGACTGAAAAATATCTTGTATTTATCTTACTTTCCCCTCATTCTTCTCAAGCAATGAGAACCGTAACTGAAAGGCACATTTTCAGAGTTAGGAAAGTGAACACTGACCACAAATTTGACCAGAAAGATTGGTGGCCTTCCCATTCTGATAGGCTTTATTTCACCTTCGCTATCCACCATCCAATCTCAAGGAAATGGTCTTTTGAATTTGTTGGCTGTCTAAAATCTGAATGCCATCATAATGTAGCAAGAACAATGTCTTGAGTGTGAATGCTGGTTGTAATTTTTTTGCTAAATTAGAGTAGAATCTTAGTCACATAGAGTCCCTGGGTTGGTTTCACATTTTCAAAATAAAATGATTGCCTTGATAATTTCTAAGGTTCCTCACAGTTCTTAATATTCTCTAATAAGATGCTGATGCCTGATGTCAGCCACTTACAAGCTTAATTTCAGGTGTTCCAGTCTTTTACTATGTTTACTTATTTGTTTACAAGTGATGACTTGTCCTTTAAATGGGCTTTTCTCACCCACTTGTCTTTGGAATAGCACAATATCTTCCAAGGAGCTTAGAAATGGATGAAAATTGTTGGCTAGTAAAAGGATAGATGTGTTCTTATTTTTCTGCCTTAACTTGGCTAAGTGTTGATACAATTTATGGATATTCCTGACTTCTCTAATTTCCCTGTAATGTTGTTTACCACATTTTGATGATAAAGTTCCTTATATTGTTACAGTGTCACAGTGTTTTTTACATTTTGCTATCTTTGATTTTTTTAAAGCAATTTTTTTTTTTTGTCTTTTGTCTTTTTCCGTGTCCGGCAACGGATCGCAACCCTCAGTGCTGCCCCCGTACTGGACCGGGGACCGGCAATGGGATCGCAACCCTCGGTGTTGCTCCCGCGCCTCGCTCAGCCAGTGAGCGGGAACCGGTCTGCATGTGGGATCCGAACCCTCGGGTGGGAGCGCCGCTGCGCTTCCCAAGCGGCGCACTATCCAGTGCGCCACCGGGCCGGCCCTAAAGCAATTTTTTCATCTCAGATAACTTATTACAATCTATATCTTCCTAAACATATTATTCTTCATAGAGAGAATGAAATCGTCTCTTAAAGCATTCTGACCTCACATATGGATAAAGCTTGTTAGTGTCTATTTCACTGAGTCATTTTTACACTTATTGTAGAAGAAGTGGTAAAAACTGATGGGTAGAAAAATATGCCCAAGGGAGTATTGGCTTAGAGTGAAAGTCAGATTTCATTTTTACTTGCCACTTACCCCAAGGTCAGGGTCCTATGCTGTCTTTCCTAGGCAGACAACTTTTTCCTTTCAGCTGTGTTTTGGTTTTCCTGAGAATTTTTCAACTGAATTCAGTTTAATCTGTTCCAATCCAGTCAATGTTTGTTCTCAGGGCATCTAGCAGTGGGCTGGTAAACTAGCTTTCAAATAAATAAATAAATAAATATAAATAAAATTTAAAAAAAAGGATCATATTGGTAGCTTTTCTCAATTTCCTTGGTGTAAATATCCCCATCATGGTCAATTTTAAGCTACCAAACTGACCTTTACTGAGTACAGCGCTGGGAATATATGTGCAGAATTGGCCCTGCTGTCTGTATATGCCGTTTTGCTAGGTACTAGAATTATTTTAAAACGTAAGGCTCTAGTTGATATATAATGAGCACTTAAAATATGCTGAGACATTATGTGTATCATCTCCTTTAATCCTCACCATAACTTCTTGAGGCAAGTAATTTTATTATTCTACTTTTATAGGTGAGTAATTTAGGCAGTCTGATTCACAGTTGGCACACTGAACTACTATCCCACACTTCCTCCCTAGGGTGTTGCTAACTTTACAAGACCAGGTTTCTGCATCCGAACAGCTTGCAACCAGGTGGGCTGCACATTTGTTTCTTCCTGCTCCTCCCAACAGGTGCAGTGGGTTCTGTTAGAAATCGAATCTTCTCTTTCTAGCCTCAGTGCTTTGCTTACATCATCTTCTGTGGCTGCAAATACCTACCAACCATGTCCATCCCATGCCCTTTTCTCCAGCTGTTCACATTTATCCTCCTCATGTGTCACTTTCTCCAGAACGTCTCCATTATGTTCTCAACCAGGTACAACTCGGGCTTCCCTGAACCCTCATTAATTGGACATCTCTATGCACATCAGCTCACTGGTTCTTAACTAGATCGACTGAATCAGCATCCCAGTAGATTAAGCTAGGCACTTATATATTTTAAAAGCTCTGTGAGTGATCTGATGGCAAGCCAGGTTTCTGGAATATTTGCCCTATCTACAGTTGCTCAAATGATGTCCTATGCATGAGTCCCTCCAAAGCAGGAATTTCGGTGATACAAATCTGGTCTTCTTTGTCTCTCATCCTGTTCTATTCATTACTTCATCACATATTTACTGGGATGCTACTATATGCCAGATGCTAAATAGTTGGTCTTGGTATTCCATGGGAAGCAAACACAGAGCCTTTACAGAGATAAAATCCAGTGGAGAAGACAGACAGTCATCAAATAATCACAGAACTATGTTTAACAGGATATTAATGGGGAATTCCCATCCACGTGGAATTTCAGTTGAGGGCTCAAAGTAGAAAAGAACAGGCGATTGGTGCCCACACATCCCCTCAGGACTTGCTAAACACCAGCGGGATCTGACACTGACCATCACAGCCATCTTCAATCTACATTATAGAAAACTAGAAATTCAAAAAGGATCAGTGGTTGAAAAGAGCCATCAAAGTAGACAGTTATTAGCTGATTAGGGATTGTTTTCCTCCTATGAGGGAGAGAAGGGAGGAATGCTCACTTCACAGCCAAGGGACAAGGACCCCAAGAAAATCACTGAAGGGATTCAGGGTGCCTGCAAGAAGGGATTTATTTTGCTCTCCAGTTAACCCCGTTGTGATACTGAGAGCCTTGCAGTTATTATGCAATCAGAGAAACGTGATGAAGAAGTTGTGGGGGAGCTTGACCCACCCTTGGAATCTGATGTCTTATGTGATCACAGAAACGGGAGAATCTGAAGGCAGAGGCCATCTGGAGAAGAAAGAGTAGTGCAGGGGTAGCTACTGGAGAGGCAAGAATCTATGAGTTTCCCAAGAGGCAGATGGTACTGAGGAAGGAAGCTGAGGCTGCACCATTCAGATGGGAACTCTTGAGCCAAGAAGGAGTCCTCCTAGGGAGAGGGAGCCGCAAAGACACCACTGAGTATATCGCTGAGTACAGAAGCTGAGGCTGGTGTGGGGACAATGTGAGCTCTCAACCAAGGAGTGTCCCCATGTCAGAGAACTGTGCAGCATGGACGTGCCACAGGGAGCTCCAGTGGCCCCGTGAATATATTCCACTTAGAGAGCCAGCATTTGAATAGCTGGGGCACACAGCAGACACAGCAGCCAGGAGAGGACCACACAAGTGGCACTGATCAAGTCAATATAATTTGGTCACTTTTTTCTCATTATCCTGCCCTCTGACCTGACCCTAGAGATGCCAAAAGTAGAAATGGGGTGGCAGGAGATGGAGGGAGAGAGAAAGGGCATAGCATATCCTAAGCCAAAGCCATGGAGGGGGACAAGTTTGTGCTGGATGTGAGATAGAAGCTTGGATTTAGTCGTCTTTTTAATATCTGAAAATGAGTCACAGTTGACTAATAAAATAGTTCATGGAACTGAAAGTTACCAGAAAGCCAAGGAATTTGTCTGAGATATCATGAAAGGGTGGGGGAAATAGATCCAGCATCTGACTAGAACACGTGATGGGATAAAAGTGAAGTTGTTTCTTATTTATATCATGTTAAGGACAAATAATATCATTTAGTGTATTTGATAAACTTTGGGGAGTGCTCTGAAGGAAAAGTAAAGGGTGTTATGGAGTATTTAGCAGGATCAGAATGGGCTTGCCCAAAGAAATGGCATTTGACCTAAATATGAAACAGGAGACGGCATTAACAAGGCAGAGGGGCAGGAAAACACTTCCAGGCTGAGAGAACACCATGTGCAAATGCCCTGGGGTAGAAGAGGACGATGGTGAATAGAGGCTACTGAGCAGGTGCAAAGAGCATGAGCCTGGAGGGAGGATGTACCTGGCCAGGCAGGGCTCTGCTGGCCACGGAGTGTTCTGGTATTTATCCTGGGGTCAGTAGGAGCTGCCAAAGGGCTGTGAGCAGGGTTTTATAGGTCAGGCTGTTGACTCTCCCTCTAACCTAATTACACCAATAGGATGATGTAGGTAGAGGTGGGGCCTGTTGCCACTTTCCAGGCTTTTCCAGGTAATGTCAGCAAGCTGAAAAAACTCAGTTTGGTTTCTGAACTTAAACTGCTTTTATTGTAGGGAAAGATGTGGGTTCTCATGAGAAAAGGTGTTTGCATATTTAATATCAGTGCAATCCATCCACTCATTGAATGAACAAACGTCATCAACACTTACCGTGTGCCAGGCACTGCCCCAGGCCCTGAACGTAGAGTATAGAAAGAGGAATACAGGATCCCAATGCACCGAGCTTACATTCCAGTGGGAATTTCATGGCATTAGAGAGGTAAGGAGCAGGGCATCTGCCTGATTTTCCCATTTCATAAATGAGAAAATAGATTAGGTGAGAAGTGACTTGCCCGAATATCATATCTATAGGCTAAGTCAGAATTAGAACTCAGCTTCCTGTGTGATGCCCAGGATTCTTTCCTCCGTGTAGCACAGCTCTTACCAAGACTTGATCCTAACTTCACATGTAGAAGGCACTTCATCACTTTTTATATGCATAAATATCCATTATTGTGGATAATAGAGAATTAACAATATAGCATTATCCCAGATCATCACACTTCATCATTGTCCAAAATATCACTTCTTCTATTTTAAAACATAAGGAACTTTAAAAAATTACCCCAAATTTGAAACAATATGCAAATCAAGAATCAGGGAATCTTGATTAAGAAGCCCCTTGGTCATCATGTCTGAGCAGTATAATATATTTTAAAAGTGAATTTATTGAGGTATAATTTACAAAAAGTAAAATTAACACTTTTTATATGTACAGTTGGATGAGTTTTGACCAATGAAGACAGTTGTGTAACCACCACCACAATAGAGAACAGAGCATTCTCATCTCCTCCAAAATGCTTCTTTGTGCCCCCACTTCATAGTCAATCCCCCACCTCAGCCACTGGCTACCACTGATCTTATTTCTGTCCCTATAATTTGACCTTTTCCAGAATGTCATATAAATGGAATCATACAACATGTATGGGCTTTTGAGGCTGTCTTCTTTCATGTAACATAATGCTCTTGAGAGTCCTTCCCATTGTGCGTTTCTTTCATTGCTGAGCAGTCTTCCATAGTATGGTTGTAGTAGAATTTGTTTGTCCATGCACCAGCAGATGGACATTAGGTCTGTTTCCAGTTTTTGGTTATTCTGAATTAAAGCTGTGATAAACCTTCATGTATGGCCTTTTTGTTTCCATATGTTTCCATCTCTCTTGGAATACCTAGGAGTGGGATTTCTGGTAATATGTTGAACGTACATTTAACTTCATGGGAAATTGCCAAATGGTTTTCAAAGAGGCTATGTGTGCCATTTTGCATTTTCAGCAGCAATGTATGAAAGTTCTACTTGTACCACATCTTTGCCAGCACTTGGTATTATTAGTTTTGCTTTCAAATTTTAGCATTCTAGTTGGTGTGTGGTGGTATTGCGTTGTGATCTTAATCTGTATTTCCCTAATGATGTTGTCTTCATGTGCTTATTTGCTATCCCTGTATCTTCTTTGGTGGAGTACAAGTTCAAATCTTTTGCTCATTTTGGGTTGTTCATTTATTATAAGAATTCCTTATACATTCTAGATACATATGTGATATGTGCTTTGCAAATATTTTCCCCAGTCTATGACTTGAGTTTTTATTTTCTTAACAATGTCTTTTGAAGAGAAGTATTTAATTTTGATTAAATATATTTTATCAACTTTTTTCTTTTATAGTTAGTATTTTTGTGTCCCGTCTAAGAAATCTTTGCCAACCGAAGGATACAAATGTTTTCTCCTAGAAATTTTTTAGTTTTAGGTTTTATGCTGGGGTCTATGGTCCATTTCAAGTCAATATTTTTATATGGGGATAAGGTAAGGGTCTAGTTTTTTTTTTTTTGCATATTGAGAGACTGAATACACAAATAGATAATGGAATAGATAATAGGCAAACATATAAAAATATTACTCTGACCCACAATTTGCAGCAACCTTCCCAGGAAGCCAACCCCTTATCTGCAGTAACCAGCCAGGAAGCCAGACTGCTCTAAGTCAGACCTGTAGGATGTCAGATTGCTACCTTTAGTAACAATCCAGGAAGCTAAACAGTAACTTCTATAACAATCAGCCCCAAATAGCCAGAACTTGATTAATAACTGCAGATTCCATAATTGTAGTCCCCACTTACAACTTAAGTCAACCAGAGAAAGCCGGATATTCTGCCCTAACCAATCACATGGGATACCCCCTTACAGTTAACTATCTCCAGCTTCTCCAGGCCAACAGCCTCCAATCAGAACATACTTGAAGCCTCTCCTTTTCTCCACTATGAAGCTTTTCCATTCCTTTTCCTGTCTTTGAATCTTGGCCAAATGCAAGTAATGGTGGCTGACTTCCTTGTTATAGCAGCTCTGAATAAATAGGCTTTGATTGTTTTCATTTGGTTGGTCTTTGTTTATTTCCACAATGTGGATGTCATTACGTCCTTTGTTTCACTTCTCAATCTGTATAAATCTGTAGCAGGGAAGATGCAAACTATTTATTGGAGCCCCAAATAAATGTGTGAAAGCCAACCCCTATTTTTAAGGGTTTGCAGTCCAGTAGGGGAAGCTAGACTTCTGTTCATGAATTACACCTGATACAGACCCAAATACAAGTATGTGCACCTGACAGTGAACATCTTTGGGCAATAACTTGTCTTATTCATCTCCATGTCACCTACATGCAGCCAAGGCTTGGAATTCAGAAATGCTCAATATATGCTGATTTAATGACTAATTCTCATTAGATGCCAATATACAAGTAGGAAATGAAGTCTTTAATGCTGATCAGGTTCTGGAGGCCACCACCAACGAGTGTGTATCAACAGACAAATAAATAATTATCCTTCTATTTCCTATTGTAACTATCTGACTTTAGGCCCTGTTGTCTCTCACTTGACATCTTGCAATAACCTCTTAACTGTTCTCTCTTCTCTTGAAGTATTTTGCCTTCAAGTCCAAACTCTAGTCTGCTGCTAAAGTGAACCCAAATAGCAGACATTTGGTAAACGAATATTTGCTAAATGATCAAATGATATCTCTTCCCTATTTAAAACCATTCCAATAATTAAATATACTGTTTTTATTTGATCCAAAGAAAAAATAAACCTATGATGACAAAGAATGTGTTGAGAATTCTGTTTGCCAGGCACTTGCCAAATTTTTTTTTTTTGTCTTTTTTCGTGTCCAGCAACGGATCTCAACCCTCAGTGTTGCCCCCGTACCGGACCAGGGACCGGCAATGGGATCGCAACCCTCGGTGTTGCTCCCGCACCTCGCTCAGCCAGTGAGCAGGAACCGGTCTGTATGTGGGATCCAAACCCTCGGGCGGGAGCGCCGCCGTGCTTCCCAAGTGGCGCACTATCCAGTGCGCCACCGGGCTGGCCCCACTTGCCAAATTTTATAAATATATATTGAATATATATTATGTATGTATATATATATTCAATACATAATATATATGTACATATATTATGTATTATATATTCAATATATAATTCATTATATTATATATACTATATATTGAATATATATATATTCAATATAGGAAATATTTTATATACTGTATATTCAAGTCTAAATTCAATACATATTATGTATACTATATATCCAATATATATACTGGATTTAGTTATTTATTATTTCTAGATAGTGCCCACATTAAAGTGTTGATTGAAACTAGATGCCTTATTTGAAAACATTTTGACTGAATTTTAAACTGGACTTTAAAAGAATAAAAACACCCACAACAATGATGATAATCATAATAATGTTGGTAATATAGATGATAGCTAACATGTACTGAATGCTCACTACATTCCAGGCACTATACCAGCACCTAACATTTACTTCATTTTCCTGCGAGTTGCATGAGGTAGGTATCTACATCTTAAGCTCCGTGAGGATGAGGAACAAGGACTTATTCATCACTAGAACAGGGATCGTAGGAAGTCCTCCACAAATAACTGTTGAGTAAACCTTATTATTCCCATTGCACAGCTACATAAACTGAAGCTTCAGGAGGAGAAGAAACTTGTCCCAAGGTACACAGCTGGTAATTATTAAAGCAAAAATGTAAAGTGTGATTTCAAGCAGAACATTCTAAGGTCCCAAGTTTCTGCAGTAATTGCTTCTACAATGTCCAACTAGACTGTGGGTGGGGCATGAACTGACAAGAAATCCTGCTGGGAGTTTTGCTGTGGCTGGTGCCCAGGGGGCTGATGTGAGGTGAGGCAGAGAGGATGGAGAGGGGGCTCCAGCAGGTCAACTATGGCTTCAGAACATCGCCTCTGGGTGAAGCCCCTTCGTGAAGGAAAAGAGAGAAGCTAAATGGGAAGAGGGGCCTGAGATCTCATCTCCTTGCTGGGAGAAAAAGTAGGCAGCTCCTGGCAGCCAGCTAACAATAACCTCCAGCTTGTTAAGAACAGCAAGAAATTGGCTCAAGGGTGTCTCATTACACAGAAGTTAGCCAGGGGTTAGATACAAGGGAAAATCATAGAAGGTGCAAATGGAGAGAGAAATTATTTACCAGTACATGGGGTGGCATTGGTTGGAATGGTAAAACCCACCTTGCTCTTGGATTCCTAGAGCACCTTGGCAGCCAAAACCCTGCTCTCACTTCCTGCTGGCTGCGGGCTGCTCCTTCTCTGTTGGGCAGGCATGGACACTTGGATGCCCACATCTGGCCTCCCAGGACGTTCGCCAGTGGACAAGGGGTCTATCTGAAGGGTTTCAGCTGGCAGCCTAGAAGAAGTTTTCAACGGTCTGGTAGTCAACACCATTTATTAGGACTCCTAATTTGAAGGCAGCATACAATATTCATTTATTAGCACCCATTATATGCTAGCCACAGTGAATCCTGACCACTTAGTGAAGTAGGTATTACTATCTTTTTATTGCAGATGTGAAAACTGAGGCTTCCAAATGAGAAAATTTGCCCAAGGTCATACAGCTACTGAGTGACAGATTTGGCATTTAAACCTGGATTTGTCTGCCTCCAAACCAAACCCTTAGTTTAAAATGAGGACAGTGATAGTGCTTAGCTCCTTGCATTGCTGTAAAGATCAATTGAAATAAGCCATAGCAATCGAGTCACATGATGCCTAGCACACAGGAGGTGCTCAATAAGTATTAGGTGGCTCAGTAGTGCTGTCACTGCTGCTGCTGCTCCTGCTGCTGCAGCTTTGGCTGCTTTTCTTTGATAAGTGCCATTGTCTGTCCTGTGTTCTCTGTGCTCCGCTTTTTTGCACCTGAAAACCATCCAGAGGCCCACCCTTGGTTGCAGGGAGGCCAGAGGCCTAGAGGCAACATTGCCACTCAGTGATGCAAACCTCTTCATCCTGACAAATTGAGAGTGTCGTCTATGTGGCATTATGTAGGCATAAGAATGGTGATAATATAACTACTTGATAGCTTACATTTATTGTTTACTAGGAAAATCCCCTGTACTCCTTTTAAGGCATCTCAGGTCTACTTGAACATTTTGGATGTTCTAAACAGATAATGCACGACCCATGTTCTCTGCTTTGCTTCTGCTGAAAACACGTGAGGCATTCTGGAGAGGGGGTCTGTGGACATGAGTCAAGTTCAGGGTCAAGAGCTACAACAGACCCAACAAAGGTGAAGATTTAGTGGCAGGTGGTACCTCTTGTACACACATCCCCTTCCAGCCCAAACAGTGTCCTCAGCAGACTCCATGGCAGTGGAGAGAGAGACGGGAAGTCCAATGATGACTCACACAGTGCTGGGGAGGAAAGCTGAGCATTGCGGTTTGGCAAAAAAAGACAAAAGCAATGGAGTGTTACCCTGGGTTCCTCCAAATCTTCTCTCTTCCCACTGACATCTCTTTGTGGCTGCTGGTGAAGTGAGACCACTGGCTTTTAGGCCAAAGTTATTGTCCAGCCATGTGACCTTGGGTGAATTGCCTTGGGCAAATGACTCTGGGCATTACCTCTCTGGAACTTTAGTGTTCTTTTCCACAAATTGAAATTTTAAAAATGTCCAAACCAAGTAAGATTGTCATAAAGTTTGATGAAGTAATGTATCACATTGGCTGACCATTTGTGATACTCAAAAAATGTTGGTTTCTGTTGGTGGGGAGAGGAGCAGCTTTAAGTCAGAGGCATTTCTTTTTAAAACATAGTGCTTAGAATTTATCTTTGCTGGAGCTGCAAAACACATGTCTTTGGAGGCACTCTGTTTGGGCTCTAGATCTGTGTTTTCAGGATAATCTCATTTATGTGATTGGAGGAACTCTTCCTAAGGAAATCACTTCTGAGCAATTTTTTTTGAGATCTGAAGGATGACTGTGAGGTGTCTAGGAAAATAGGTGCCAGGGTGGGATAGAGCAGGCTTTCCAGGCAGAGCCAACCCTTGAGTAAAAGCCTGGCATTGAGAGAGGACAAGGTACCTCGGAGAAAGGGAGGTGGCTGGGGATGCTGGAGAAGAGCGTGAGGAGGGACAGGGAGAGGTGAGGGCACAGGCGTGCAGAAGTGATGCTGCGACACTGACAGCCTGTGGGGTCTTGGACTTCATCTCTGGGGCAATAAGAAGCCAGTGGAGACTATGTTTGGGAGTGACAAGACCATCCTTGCATTTTAGAAAGATCTCTTGGACTGCCATCTGGAGAAGAGCTTGGAGGAAGCATGCATGAAGGTGGCTTTGGAGGCAGCACCTTTGGGCAAGGACAAGTAAAAAAATTACACCCAGACACTGGCAAGGATTCTAATATAATAGGCTTCTAGTAGACTAGACACAGGTTGGGTTTGTTTATTTTTTGTTTGGCCAAGTGTGTGTAGGGGGGTGTTGGGGGGAGAGAGAGATATTTCCTTCTATTTTTTCCTATTCACAGTTTGCAAATTTTTTGTCAAAATACACAATGCTTCTTTTTACTGCCGCACTGTTTTCTCCATTCTACATGCCCAGTATGATTGTCACATGGAATTAATCTTATTCTATTTTAAATATATGCCCATTAAAGAAAATTTGTGGGCCGGCCCGTGGCTCACTCAGGAGAGTGCGGTGCTGATAACACCAAGGACACGGGTTCGGATCCCTATATAGGGATGGCCGGTTTGCTCACTGGCTGAGCGTGGTGCTGACAACACCAAGTCAAGGGTTAAGATCCCCTTACCAGTCATCTTTAAAAAAAAAAAAAAAAAAAAGAAAATTTGTGAAGAGGAAAGGGTACAAAAATAGGGTAAAAATTGTTTATAGTTCTATCTCTCAGATAACCACTGTTACCATTTTAGTTGATTTTTGTTTTTTTGATTCATGTGTGTGTGTGTGTGTGCGTGCACACGTGCACACGTGCACACGCACACATAGATCTTTTATTCAAAGATTGGCCATATTACCCACACATTGTTGCTGCTTGCTTTTACTTTAACCTAATATTATATTATAAACACTTCCCCCTCTGTTATTCTTTGGTGCCATTAAAGGGCCAAACAATATCCACCAATTACTTGTACGTTATTTAATTCCACTGACCTCTTCTCATTGGACAAATAAGATGTTTCCATTTTCTCCTATTATAAATGACATTATATTGAAAGTTTTTGTGCATAAGACTTTTTCCTTATTTAGGATGTTTCCTTAGGATAGATTCCCAGAAATGAAACTACTGGGTCAAAAGGTTTGTATGTTTTATGTCTCTCTTGGAACGTGTTGCCAAACTGCTTTCCAAAAAGGCTGTGTGAATTTACGCTGACCCATCCCTGTATAAAAACAGAATCCTGAGGAATGTAAGTTCCTCAGCAGTCAGGCACCTTTTGTCCCTGGAACACAGAGAACCACAGAATCTTGGGTTTGGAAGTAACTTTAAAGGTTGGTAAAGCTAACCTCCACTGTGATGAGACTGTTAAAGCTTGTCCCGCAGAGGTATTGGCGATTACACCGTCTCTAGATTGGGTGACCTCTCAGAGGTCATTTTGCACAAATGCATCACATTCCCTACACAACGTCAGCCAGGGGCTAAGTCCTGTTCACTTATAGTCACACAGAACCAGTGCCATGCTGAACAACAGGAGCTGCTCAATCTACGTTGGCAGAATGTGATACAGGTGTGAGACACGCTGCCTGGGTTGAATTTATCTTGTCATTGTCAGCCTGGGTAGACATCTCAGCAGGACACCAGAGGCAGCTTTGTGTTGGGACAGGACAGTCACTCTCTGGTGTGGCCGGGGCTCAAGGGCACCAGAGGACTTCAGCCTCCAGGGTTCATCTTACATGGGGCTTGTGAAGTGTGGGCCACTCTTAAAAAGCTTCCAGGGGCCCTTGCCAGGTAATGTGGTCAAGGAGTCATGTGACCAGGGAGGAGTCACATGACCAGGGGAGTAGAATCCATTTCTGTATCTTCTTCACCCCAAGCTGTCATGCCCTCCTAAGCTCCTCCCATGGCTGTACACTGCCCCAATCCCGCCTATGACCTTTGCCTTGGCCATTCACTGCTGTCTGTCTTTCCCTTACCTCTCAGGCTATCTAGAACCTACCAAAAGCTGCCTTTGACAATACCAGGCAATTTATTCAGTCCAGTAAGATTTACCCAGCATCTCCTATGTATCAGCTGCTGATCATATGCAGAGGGAGAGAGATAGACATGCTGATTCTAGTCCTTACCCACACCCTGTTCTCTGGGAGCTCTATGGCTTTGCTTGTGTTTCTCTTTTTCAACCTGCAAGATCTTCCTCTCCATTTCTTCACCTTGTTTAAACCCCACATTCATTCAAAAAATCTTTATTAATCTTTAACTTGATGCTCAGGCATTGGTCAACACTGTTGGACAGACCCATGAGGCTTCTGAGTCTGCTGTGGTTTAGGGACAGTGCTGAGTGTTTTACACACTCAATCCTCCTACAACCATAGAAGGGAGTCACTATCATTATTATTTTCCTTTTTTTGATGGAGAAACTGAGGCACAAGAGTGACTTGCCTGAGGCATGAAGTCTTAGGACTCTTAATCATTGTATTTTACCACCTCTTTTCAGTGAGTAACTAGACGAACTAAACAGACAGGTGCTATGAAGGAAAAGAAAAGGAGTTGGTGGCAGAAATTAAAAAGAGGGGCAACTTTCGTTTGGGGGATCAGGAATGTCACTCTAAGGAAGGGGTATTGAAGGGGATACCTGAGGATGATTTAGTCAGGTGAAGGCAGGAGTGGAGCCTCCCAGGGAGGGGGAGCAGCATGTGAGAGGGTCCTGGGGCAGGAGAGGACCTGGGAATTCTAGGAACTGAAAGGGCAGCTGCTGGAGTTATAGGATAAAGTAGCCTGTAAGAGAGGAGGTCAAAGAAGTACGTGGGGTGAATTCTTTCAGGGATGGCAGAGTTTGGCTTTTGTCTTAATTGCCATAGGAATCTAGGAGAGGGTTCAAGCAGGGGAGGCCATGGTCTTTGTTATGCTTAAAATAGCATATGGCTGCCTTGTGGAGATGGATTATAGAGGGCAGGGGAGGGAGGGAGTGACCAGCTGCGAGGCTGATGCCTCGAGCTGCCAAACTGGCAAAGATCATGGTTGGTCACTGAGGCAGCTGGGGATAAAGAGAGAAATGGAGAGATTTTAAGTATATGTCTGTTTAAGTCCCGAAGCAGCAGATGTAGTGTCCTTTGGGAAGCCTCTTGGGCACTTGTCAATGCTGGCTAGCTCATAGCATCCCACCCCTATTATCACATAAGTGACAAGTTCCACTTTATTTTGTCTGCTTCCTCTCTAGATTGTGAGCTATTCTGTTTATTGTTTTGCTCTCTCTATATCAGTTAAAATGGTGGTTGCTGCATAGTAGATGTTGACCAATATTTTTAAAATCTGTTGAATTGATCACTTATTGTGTGCCAGTTGGTGCACAAAGTTTATTTATTTCTTTTGTTTTTTTAATTTTTAAAAAGATGACTGTTAAGGGGATCTTAACCCTTGACTTGGTGTTGTCAGCACCACGTGTGCTGACAGTGAGCCACAAGTGAGTGCTCCCAAGTGAGCCACAGGCTGGCCCCACGTGTTTTTCTTTTCTTTTCTTTTTTTTTATGTGTGCCATCTTGTATGCTATGCTTCCAGCCCCAAATGAGGTGGCTACTGTTTCATCCCATTTTACAGACGAGGAAACAAAGGCATAATGAGGCCAATTGTCTTTATCACACTCATTAACTATGAAGGGCTGGAGTCATGGCTTGAACTCAGGTCTGCTGGGGATGGAGACCATGTGTGTTAATACCCAGCTGTATACATGGTGCCTGCACCTCCCACCAGGATTGCCCATTAAAGGAGCAGGGTCCTTGATTGTATCATTACCAAATTACAAACCCAGGCACAATGCAACAGCCAGTAGATCAGTGTGCATGGAACTTAACTGAACTATATATATGTATGATAGAATATTATTCAGCCATAAAAAGGAGTGGACTACTGGTAGACACTATAACATGGATGAATCTCAAACACATGACACTAAGTGAAAGACACAAAAGGTCACATATTGTGTGAGTCTATATATTGACCAGAATAGGTAATCCGTAGAGATGGAAAGTAGATAAGTAGTTGCCAGGGGCTAGAGACAGTGAGGAGTGAACAGTGACTGCTTTAATAGGTACAAGGTTTTTTGCTGGGGTATTGAAAATGTTTTGAAACTTGATAGAGGTGGTGGCACAACATTGTTAATGTACTAAATATCACTGAATTGTGCACTTTAAGATGGTTTGTTTTATGTTATGTGAGTTTCACCTCAATAAAAAAAATTTAAAAAGAACATGTGGGAATAAAATGAACTAACTTCAGGCTAGTGGTTAACTCAGGAGAAGGGGAAGGATAAGAAATGGGGCTTTAGCTAAATGCGTAATTTTTAATTAATTGATTTATTTTTGTCAGTTGTTTGAAGTTTTATTTTTTAAGATTAATTAATTAAAAATTTTTGTTGATATACATATTTGTGGGGCACAGAGCTGACCATAAAAGATCTGAAGCAAAAACAAACAAACAAACAAAAACCCAAACAAAAAACTAAAACAGAAAGCAAAACCTAC
The DNA here is from genome assembly GCF_000696425.1 of Galeopterus variegatus. Lineage (NCBI taxonomy): Eukaryota > Metazoa > Chordata > Mammalia > Dermoptera > Cynocephalidae > Galeopterus > Galeopterus variegatus. The sequence continues at coordinate 85,056 of NW_007726361.1, forward strand.
CATTATCGAGTTATTGCTGGAAATTTTTTTGCACAGGGAAATGTGGAGCTAAGAGTGCAATAAAGTCTAAAAGCAGCATTGGCCGAATTTCAACCTAATTCTCTTTCCACTGAAGCCTCTGACTTTTAACATAAGAAAAGGGACTTCAAACTCATGAGACTCATATTTGTTGTGTTGCAGCTACAGTTCCTATTTTACAATGAGTGCATCACCAACTTGAGGTCTAACAAACTGCAGAAATTGGCTTCCACAATTAATTTCTCTTTCACAGATGGAAAAAAGTTGTCTGAGATCCCAGGGCACTCCAGGGTGGAGGGCTGAGTCACTGCAATTAAGGCAGATCAGGTGTCATAGGGAAAGCTGGCCCTCTAGTGAGGAGCTGCCCAGGCTTACAGGGAAGAGGAGATCAGGAACTAGCCCCACCTGGTCCAGGCACTGTGCACAGGTCAACATGGTTAACATTCAGGATTACCTCTAAAGTGGGTTTGATTAGCCTCCATTTGGAAGCTGAGAAAAATGGAGGCTCAGGTGAGGAACATGCTCAAGGTTAGGAAGAGATAGAGCAAGCATTCCAAACCAGTCTGCCTGCTGCCAAAGTCTGCATTCACTGTAGTGCCTCCAGCCCAGAACAGAGCATGGCATGTAGAAGGTGCTGGATAAATACTTGTACAATGAATAAATGAATAATAGGAAAACAAAATAATTTTTAATGGGCTATCAGCTTGGTAAAGATGCATGGAATAAAAATCAGCTAAGGGTTAGGCATGTTTATAGATTGGTTGTGTCAACATAAAGTGGCACACTCTTTTATGAGTGCAAAATTTACATTGACAAATAAATGTGAAAAGTCTGAAAACTGTGCAAACCCTCTGTCCCAACACTTCCACTCAGGATTTAACTAGAAGAAAACAATGAAGTCAAAACTGTGTGTACAAGGGTGTTGATCACAGAGTAACACCATTTTTTTTTTGGTATTACAAATGATTTGTTCTACATTTCTAGATTAGTTAAGCCAATGGCACATCAATAAAAGGACTATTTTGCAGCCATTACAGTCTATGTTCTTGGAAGCAGAAAAGAGAGCATGCTCAGGGTCCTAGGCAAGGAGCTGAGGGCTGCAGCTCCCTCCACCTGAAAGCAGGCAAGACAGCACACTTGGGGTCCTGGGTAAGGAGCCAAGGGCTACAGCCCTTCTTGGAAGCAGACAAGAGAGCGTGACCAAGGTCCTGGGCAAGGAGCCACAGGCAGTATCCCCTGCCTGAAGGCATGCAAGAGAGCATCCCAAAAACACCACTTGTATACAGGTGGTCCACGACAGCCATCTCCACAGCCATAACTGCCAAAAGCCATAACTGTTTGATGCCACAGCAGCAGCCACATCCGCCATGCAGGTGGCCTGACACTCAACTGCATTGACACAAAGAGAGTCACCAGCAGAGACCAGAAAAAGAGGATCTCTCTCCTCAAAGCCCACTCTAGAGTAATAGAAGAAGCAATTACTCCACCAAATGACCTGACATCAAGGTAGAGATACGAGAAATTATGAAAACACAAGAAAATATAACACCACCAAAAGAATATAGTAATTCTCAAAATCAGACCCTAAAGAGCAAGAAATGCTTCAAATGACTGAAAAGGAATTCTGAGCAACAATCTTAGGAAAACTCACTTAGATATGAGAAGACTCAGGCAACATAATGGAATGAGGAAAAAATTTCACAATATGAGGGAGGAAATTTACAAAGAAATTAATAACTTAAAAAAGAATGTAAGCAGCAGGCTAGAACAAGCAGACAAAAGAATTTCTGATCTTGATGATAACCTTTTTGAAATAACCCAGGTGGACAAAAAAAAAAAAAAACAAAAAAGAATTTTAAAAAATGAAGAAAATGTAAGAGAGCTGGTAGACAACTGTAAGTGCACAAACATTTGAATCATGGGTGTTCCAGAAGGGGAGGAAAAAGGAAAAAGCTTGGAAATCCTATTCAATGAAACAAGAACAGAAAACTTCCCAGGTTTAGGGAGAGACAAGGACCTTCAGATCCAGGAGGCTCAAAGATCACCAAACAGATTCAACCCAAAAAGATCCTCCCCAAGACACCTTATAGTCACATTGGCAAAGCTCAAAGACAAAGAAAGAATCTTCAAAGAAACAAGAAAAATCATCAAGTCACCTATAAGGGAGCCCCTATCATGCTAACAACAGATTTCTCAACAGAAATTCTACAGGCCAGAAGATTATTACTAGAAGAAAAAAACTGTCAGCCAAGAATACTATACCCAGCAGGGGTATCATTCAGAAATGAGAGGAAAACAGTGTATTTCCAGGCAAAAACTGTGGGAGTTTACCACCATATGACCATCCCTACAAGAAATCTTCAAGGAAGTCTTGCATCTGGAAACCGAAAAACTGTAGTCACTACCACAAATACAAAGGAAAGAACAAAACCCACTGGTAGAACAAAAATGCAAATGAGAATGAGAAAGAAACTAAATCTTACCATCACCAAAAGCCACGGTGACAATGTAATAATGCTCCCACTTCTGATTTTACTAATTTCAGTCTTTTCTCTTTTTTCTTGGTCAGTCTAGATAGAGATTTGCAAATTTTGTTGATCTTTTTAAAGAATCAACTTTTGGTTTTGTGAATTTTCTCTATTTTTTTTTCATTCCCTATTTCATATATTTCTGTTGTAATCTCTGTTATTTCCTATTTATATTTGCTTTTGGTCTAGTTTGCTCTTCTTTTTCTATTTTTTTAAGGTAGAAGTTTACATTACCAATTTGAGATTTTTCTTATTTTTAATACAGGTGTTTACAAGCATAAATTTTCCTCTAAGCAATGCATGAGCCCTGCATCCTATAAATTTTGATACGTTGTGCTTTGATCTTTATCTCAAAATGCTCTCTAATTTCCCTGTGATTTTTCTTTTTACCCATTGTTTATTTAGGATTGTGTTGTTTAATTTCCACATATTTGTGAGTTTTCCAAATTTCCTTCTGTCATTGTGGTCAGAGAACATATTTTCTATGATCTTGGTCTTTAAGGAAAAAAAAAAGGAAAAATTTAAACAAAATCTGCCTTTTAAAGAAAAAGATCATTATAAGATTTAAGTCCATTATCCTGTCATTTGTTTTATCTGCTGTGTTATTTTCTGTTTCTTTGCCTTCTTTGGCGTACTTTTATTATTCAACTTCACTTTTTATTGACTTTTTTCTTTTTTTAGTGTTAGTGGTTGCTTTGTTATTTTAGTTGTTGCTTTGGGATCTATAGAATAAAACTTTAACGTTCCACAGTCTACTTTCACGAACAGCATAAAACTCTTAAAATTGTGTTCTATTACCTTTCCCAGCTTTTATGTTATTGCTGTAACATATTTACTTAAATATGTTATAAGCCCTACAATATATTATTATTTTAGTTAAAAAAAACCCCAGGAGTTACATTTAAAAAAAAAAAATCTATGTCCTATAAGAACATTTAATGACAAGGGCAAATATTTATAAAATATTGTGTAATAGAAAAGGTAGGCTACCAAAGGCTCTAGTTTGGAGCATTCATTCAGGTTTAAGCATAATATATGCATCAAATAAACTGATGAGAAGGCCCAATACCAAAATATTAATGTGGCTATATCACCATGTAGAGGGGTTATGGGTGATTTGTATTTTCTACTATCATTCCTGTTGTATTTTCCAAGATTTTCTGCAAGGGGCAATAAGCATATTCCTTTTGGTCTTAGAAACAAGTCAATAAATGCTACATAAAAAGAAACTCACTCTACCTACCCAATGGAATGTATCCTGTGTTGATAGAAATAAATGTCCTCTTTGAAAAAGAAATAAATAATTGATAATCTTTAAGAGTATTTTTGGATATTTCTCTTAGTGCATTCTCTCTTCTCTCTCTCTGTTTTTTTTTTTTTTTTCATTCTTCAATGTACAGTTCTAGCTCTTTCTCTTGCTGGTGCCAGACTTAAATATTTGTTTAAAACCCCATATTCTCTTGTTCTCCTACGCTTTCTCATTGAGAAGCTTGAAAGCAAAGAGTCTTGGATTTTAGACATCTGGGAATGGCCAAAAATTTGGACTTGTTTTGTGAAAACATGTATTTGTTCAGTCGAGCAAGTGTGAAGCGAGTGCTTTCAGCATTTCTATTAATCACAGTGGTCTGAGTGATGCAAGGGCACGCTCACGCATGTTTTATGGTGTTTGGTTTTATAAAAATATGTTTGGTTTCAAGGCATTGGCCCCTGTTCTCTGTTGACTAGGAACGAATTTGGAGTATGGAAGGCATCTTGAATTTTATCCCAAACCTAGTTTGTTTTTTAATCACCAACTGGAACTCTATAATGGCTATGACTAACACATTTTGTGAGTTCATAAAAACATTTATTTTAATAGAAAAAAAGAGAACAACACTAGAATCAGAGTGACTGACACCATGTTTTGCCAAAGGACTCTTAGTGGAGGGTTTTAGTGATAGATTTAGAAGGTTGTTACTACTTATCACAGTGAAGAGAAATGGAGAGATTCTAAATTTAGATCACAGATTCTAAAATGTAAAGGAGGCAAAACAAAGGGATTTTCTAATCACTTTGAGGAACTGAAGCCTGATTTAGAACGGCTGGGATGCAGGCAGAATCTCTTTTGATCATCCCAGAGTTGAAGTTAATAATGTCTTCAATGGCATAAAATTGATTTGTAGCCCCCAAAGCCATATTATAATTCTTTAGTTTTAATCAAGCTTCAGAATGATGAGATGTCATGAGGCAAGGCTTATGTTATAATGTTTAGTGCAAAACTCCTAATGCAAAATGTGTGCATATAATTTTGTAAGGAGAAAAATAAAAAGAAAGGAAACACTCTTTGCATTAAAACCCCCCCAGAAAATATATAATAAAATGTTATTTATTTTTTGTTATGATCATGCAACTACATTTGTTGCTCTCTCTCTTCCTCTATTTTCTGAAATTCTTAATTATCGTGCATTATTTTTATAATAAAAGATTCATTCATTCATCCAACACACAGGTGCCAGTCACTAAGTTTAGAGATTCAAAGATGCTTAAACAACTTATTTGCCCTGAAGAAGCTTGCAGCACTCTAGGAGAGAGACAAATAGACAAGAAGTGAATAGCTGCCACCAGCGAGCTATAATTAAGGTCTGAGTGTGAATTTAAAAGGCAGTGGCCATTATTACACTTGTATGCAGAAAATCAGAATTTAAAAACAATTAGATGCACATTACTATAATGATAGCATCCCATATTCATGAAAGAAACAATCCAGGTAGTTCTCTCTAGTTATATGTGTTTGAAAGAATGGAACCTAAAACCTGAGATGACCCATTTTGTGAGGGCTGAGTTAGGAGTACACGGTACTAGGGTTGTGACTTTGCAACTTATCAATTTGAGAAACATAATGATTCAGGCTATCTGAATCCTTGTCTCTGAGATAGTAGGTGCTCGATTTACCAGGGTTTGAGTTTCAGGACATGCCTCTGGGTTTCAAGCTTCTCCCCAAGGTCTCAGGCCCCTCCTCCAGGACCTCCCCTAGAGAAGAGTTACTGTTGTTTGTTGGACTGATTTTTGACACCAACACGGGGAAATTGAGATCACAAGGGGCTGGCTTATGCAAATCCAGTGGTTGGGCATGCTCAGTAGAAAGGGGTTATAGAACTCTAATAGCGGAGCATACTCAGTAAAGTGGAGTTTATCCTTTGTCTGACCTTCCACTAGGGGTGCTAAAGAGTACAGAATATTCTTGAATACATCTAGTGCATATGATAGAATTTGGCCAAAGAACATGCCCTAAAAAGAGACCAACTGAATATGTGCAAACAATGTTACATAACTGGGAAACCACCCCCTTAGTTGCATATTCATTAGATAGCATGAATATGTATTATATAGCAAAACTATAAAAGTCAAATCCAGCAGAAGGCGGGGTTGTTGCTCACTTTCCTGGGGCCAACCTGCACATTGCTGGCCACGGTGTGTATGTTTTACTTTTGTGTTAAGCTTACTTTTAGCAGGTGGCTGCTCCCTCTCTTGAGCCAGCCTGCACTCTGTACTAAACTTTAAGCGTGTATATCTTAATTTTGTGTTAAACTTGGTGTGGGCCCTGCTCGGTCTCTGGAGCTAGGCTGCACACTCTCTGTGAAATCTGTATCTCTTATTCATTACATGAAACCTGTTCTCACTTTCTATTGTGACTCTTCCCTTGAATTCTTTCCTGTGGCAGAATCAAGAACCTGGTAAGAGGACGGGGTGGGTTGAGGCCGGCTATGGGGCCTCCCCAGACTCTCTTCTCTGACATCATCTCCATCTACAGAGGCTGTAATTTTACTGATGCATCTCTCAAATTCTATTATGTTGATGTGTGGTTACCTTGCTCCCCAGGCTCATGTGTTTTAGATTATCTTCCCTTTTGATTTTAACTATAACTGAAGCATATCCCTTTTAGCAGGAAGTCGAGCAGTAAAGAGCCCAACAAATTGGTTAGAAACCAGTTTTTAAAGAGAACACAGGCTCTGAATGAGGTCTCAAGGAGTTTTCCAAAGAGATTGTGCATGAACTTGGACTTAGGGCTGTTGATTTTGGCTGTCGAGAAGTCTTTTTGGAGGTTTGTTAATTTTTAGCATCCCATCCATGTTGCAAGTGGTAGAGTTTGCTCACATTGGTTATCTCTGGGTCAAAGAAGTGTTACTCATTTGTTACACAAACATTTATTCAGTACCTACTCTAAGCCTGGCCTGTACTCAGAGCTAGTGAGACAGTGGTCAGCAACAGACAAGATCCTTACCTTTGTGGAGAGATAGATAACAAACACTTGGACAGACAAGGAAATACGGAAATTGCTGACGGAGACATAGGCTGTGAAGAGGATGGGTGTGGCAGGTTGGGTGCAGAGGGCTGCCTCCGGTTACTGTAGGCTCCTGTTACTTGGTGTGTTGAAAAGGTGCTATTCACTTTGATTGAATTTGGTGTCAGTTGTCTTGGCAGGGCGGACAACACCTGGGCTTTGGAGTCAGAGCCACCTGGTTCCTCATCACAGGCCTGGTGTGATCTCAGTAGAGTTATACAATGAATCTGAGCCTCAGTTTTCTCATCTGTGTTTTGGGGACAAGGCTGCTCCCTCCCAGTGTTGTTGTGATGATGAAATGAATTAAGGTAGGTGAAGTATGTGGAACACACTTACGGGCTCCAAAAATGAGGGGGGTTGATACATGTTCTTTTTAGGCTATCTCTGTCTCCTATTGCTGCCTCTGTTGGGATTGCTGGATTTCTAAATCTTAACAGTTTTTCCTTCTGGAAAAATGTCCAGGAAAGTAGTTACCTTGGTACACTTGTGTCTTTTCAAGTCGTATTCTAGCTTTAGTTACTTCCCAGGTGTGGTAAAGTGAATAATGGCCTGCCAAAGATGTCCACGTCCTAATCCCCAGCACCTGCGAATAAGTTACTTTCTATGGCAAAAGGGACTTTGCAGATGTGATGAAGTTAAGGATCTGCAGTGGCAGCATATCCTGTATTATCTAGGTAGGCTCAGTGATGTAATCACAAGGGTCTTTCTAAGAGGGAGGCACAGGTTCAGAATTACAAAGAGAAGGTGTTGTAAGGAAGGAAGCAGAGGGAAACAGAGAAGATGTTAGCTACACTGATGGCTTTGAAGACAGAGGAAGGAGCCATGAGCCAAGAAGTGTAGGTGGCCTCTAGAAGATAGAAAAGGCAAGGAAATAACTTCTTCCCTGGAGACTCCAAAAGGATCATAGCCCTGTGAACCCATTTTAGATGTCTGACCTCCAGGACTGTAGAATAGTAACTGTGCTGCTTTAAGCCACTGTTTGTGGTAATTTATTACAGCAGCAATAGCAAACTAATACACTGGGTGAAACCAGGAGACCCCGCGTGAGCTGTAGGTAACAGAGGTCTCTGAGGCTGGTTGAGATAATGACCTCTGAAGACAGCATACCTGGGTTGGAAGCCCAACTCCACCACCTACTGTTGATCTTTAGAAAATTCCACTCTCTGTGCTTCAGTGTGTCTTCTATAAAATGGGATGAAAGTTAGTATATGTTTAGGAAATATAAGAATGTTGGCACATTGTAAGTGCTCAACAAGGGTAAATGGCTATTAATATAAGGGAGTTCTTATTAAAACGAATTCACTGTCTCTCTGGAATAATGGACAATGAATGGATGTTGCTATCAAGGCACGTGTGGAAACTCACTAGATAGTTATCGAATGGTATCAAAGGATTATTTTAGGGCCGGCCTGGTGGCGCACTGGATAAGTGCGCCACTTGGGAAGCACGGCGGCGCTCCCACCCGAGGGTTCGGATCCCACATACAGACCGGTTCCCGCTCACTGGCTGAGCGAGGTGTGGGAGCAACACCGAGGGTTGCAATCCCGTTGCCGGTCCCCGGTCCGGTACGGGGGCAACACTGAGGGGTGCGATCCGTTGCCGGACACGGAAAAAGACAAAAAAAAAAAAAAAGGATTATTTTAGGGCCGGCCTGGTGGCGCCCTGGATAAGTGCGCCACTTGGGAAGCACGGCGGCGCTCCCACCCGAGGGTTCGGATCCCACATACAGACCGGTTCCCGCTCACTGGCTGAGCGAGGTGTGGGAGCAACACCGAGGGTTGCAATCCCGTTGCCGGTCCCCGGTCCGGTACGGGGGCAACACTGAGGGGTGCGATCCGTTGCCGGACACGGAAAAAGACAAAAAAAAAAAAAAAAAAAAAAAAAAAAAAAGAGGATTATTTTAGTTAGGATACAAGTTCATTTTCACAGTGAGAGTTTCTTTTGGTGGAGGCCAATGGCAGTTTCTTTTCCTTCCTGTTCATCGTGTTTGGATGACAGGCACTGATGCTTTTCAAAACTGTTGTCTCTTACTTGTAATTCAAAATTGATGTTGAAGCTCTTGCAGCCAAATAAAGTGGCACCTTTTGAACTTTTTGCAATACTGTTCATCTCTGGCAGATCACAGGCTGCCTGTTGCTTTGCAAAGTTATTCTCCTGATGGTTATGAAAACCATGGAGGAAGCACATTCACATGAAATCTTTGTGACTTTTCTATGTTGATCTAGTTAGGATAATAACTGTTCTCTAATGTAATTTTATATTTTTAAAACAGAAGACTTGCTGCTTGTGTGGGTTTAGCCTAAGGACAATTCTTAATTCAATAAAACTATCTACATACAAAGATGTTCATTGTAGAATTATTAAAAGAATTAGAGTAAAGTGAAATGTTAGACAATAGTGGAATTGTTAAATACACTGTGGTTTAGTCACTTGGTAGAATATCATAGAACTAGTTGAAAGTGTGGTTATAATGACTTTGCCATAATAAGGAGAATATTTGCAATATACTGTTAAGAAAAAAGTTGGGAGATAAAATTGTGTTCAGTGTGATTACAATACCTATAATGATTACAGCTCACACATTAACGGCCTAGCAGAAAATATACCAAAATGTTGACATCCACTGTGTTAGGGTGGCAGAATTATGAACTGTTTTTTTCCTTCTCTTTATTTTCCAGATATTAGTGATATAATTATTTACATCTTTAAGGAAAAAAATTAGTTAAATGAAAACATAAAGCAATAAGCCAGAGTTTCAAAATAGTGTGGAACATGTCCAAGAAAATTATGAATGTGCACATTTATAAATCTAAATTAAAATGCCTAAGGAGCTCTAATTTCCTAGATCAGTGCTGATGTCAAGAAAGCTGGGGTGAGAAATTTTGGCAGTTAGCACTTAGCAGGGCATGTGGAAACTGTTTTAGCACTCACACTCTCTGGCTTCATGTCAATTGAATAGGTTCCATAAGACAAAGAAGAGTTTTGCTTTCCAAAGTATTTCAGTTCTTATCATTTCAATAACCCCCATTCCAGCAAGGGGCCAGGGAGAAAAAAAAAAAGGATAATTGTACCTATGATTTATCAAGGTCTTGCTATGTGCCAAGCTCTGTGTGGGAATGCTTTACATATATCGTCTTAATTCGCCCTTGCAACTCTGTTAGGTGAGTCCCATTATACAAATTTTGTAGATGAGATGCTCAGAAAAGTAAACAAAAGGAGCACAGGTCTCCCTCTGGTTGGAGCAGAAGCAGGCACAGACCCTGGGCTGTCGGACCACACTGCTTACTCTCCATCCACCAGCTCCAGCTTACTGGGCTCAAGACCCCGACCCTCAAGCTGAGTCTGTACTATGCTCTATTTTTAAGAGATCCAGTAGTGTCTCACTAGTTTTATAGTGTCCTGCCATGGCTGTGCCTGAGCACAGTAGTTTTTGAAAATTTCATGCAATAGAAAGCACATATAGTGAAAATAAGTCTTCTTTCTACAACTATCCCTCATCCCTAGTTTGTCTTTCCTGAGAAAACCATTGTAAATGGGGAAAATTAAATAAATAAAGATAAATATAAGGCACCCATTCCCAAGTTCTAATGACTTAGACTCTCTGAGGACCGTCCAGGAACCTGAATTTTTAACAAACGTTCCGGATAATTTGGATGCAGGGCCTGGGGCTGCTGACCAGTAATGCCCAGTTGAATGACATAAGAATAGCAAATTCATGCTGTTCACATCAACAATATGTCAGCTGCCTATAGACTTTCAGGAATATAGATGTTTGATAAAACGAGTTCATCTTTTCTTGGTTTTGCAAAATCTAGCAATTTTAGAGAGTAGTACATTTTAGTTGAAGATGTTTCTGAGCAGAAGTAAATTGAAAATTGATCTGAAAATTCCATCTGTCCTTGGGCCCAACTGGTGTACTGGAAGGAGCACTATTCTCAGGGAGACTTGGGGTCTTAGCTCAGGCTGCTATAACAAAATGCCATAGATTGGGTGGCTTAAACAACAGACATTTCTCACAGTTCTGGAGGTGGGGAAGCCCAACATCAAGGTACCTTCTGACTTGGTTCCTGGTGGGGGACCACTTCGGGGCTTAGAGATGGCACCTTCTTGCTTCTCTTCTCATATGGCAGAGAGAAAGAACTCTGGTCTCTCTTCTTCTTATAAGGACACTAATCCCATCATGGGGCCCCACCCTCATGACCTCACCTAAATCTAATCACCTCCCAAAGGCCCCACCTCCAAATACTATCACATTGGGGTTTAGGGCTTCAGTACATGAATTACAGGGGGACACAACATTCAGTCCATGACACTGGGCTTTTAGTCCACTCCACCAATGACCAGCTGAATGCTCTTGGGCAAGTTATTTCCCTTTTCAGCCTATAAGGTTCTTGAGGCAGCTCAGGGGTATTCAAAGTGCTTCCCAGGGGAGCCTAGAGCCCTCTTTGGGGCTGAGTTGGAGGAGGGTATGAGTAACGGAGCAGGCATGTTTCCAGTCCAGTAGTCCAGCACCTTCCCACTCTCACCATTCAACAAAACCTGCTTCTTCTTGTCTGTGTATATGTGAGGACACTTTAAAAAGTCCATGAACAATTTTGTATTATTTTTTAATTCTATCTTTCCTTGAACTTTTTGAAGTACTCGTGTGTGTGTGTATGTATATATGTATATACACATGTATGTGTGGGTGTGTATGTATATATGTATATACACATGTACGTGTGGGTGTGTATGTATGTATGTATATACACATGTATGTGTGGGTGTGTATGTATGTATGTATATATACATGTACGTGTGGGTGTGTATGTATATATTGCTATGGTTTGAATGTTTGCCCCCTCCAAAGCTCATGTGGAAGCTTGATCCCCAATGTGGCAGTGTTGGGAGGTGGCGCCTCTAGGAGATGATTGGATTGTAAGGACTATGCCCTTGTGAATGGGTTAATCCATTCATGGGTTAATGGGTCAGTGGGTTAATGGATGAGTGGGCTATCATGGGAAGGGCACTGATGGCTTTATGTGGAGAGCAAGTGGGCACATTAACATGCTCAACCCTCTTCACTGTGTGATACTCTGTGCCAACTCAGGACACTTCAGAAAGTCCCCACCAAGAACAAGTCCCTCATCAGATGCACCCCTGAACCTTGGACTTCCCAGCCTCCAAAATTGTAGGAAATACATTTCATTTTTCAATAAATTACCCAGTTTTAGGTATTCTGTTATAAGTGACAGAAAACCAGACTAATACACACATATTCACACACACACACACACACACACACACACACACACACACACACACACACAAAACACTTGTCTGTTCAGATCTCACCAGTCTTTCTACTAATGCTTTGTCTTTTCCAGGATCCAATCCAGGATACCGCACTGCATTTAGTGTCTTATTTGATTTTGCCTCTGATTAAGATTTTAGCCAAACCAATGTCTAGAACAACAATGAAAGGAAATGTTTGATATCCACTGGATTAGCTGCTCCCTAAGTGTCTTCTACCTGTTGTTCAGATCTCACCAGTCTTTCTACTAATGCTTTGTCTTTTCCAGGATCCAATCCAGGATACCGCACTGCATTTAGTGTCTTATTTGATTTTGCCTCTGATTAAGATTTTAGCCAAACCAATGTCTAGAACAACAATGAAAGGAAATGTTTGATATCCACTGGATTAGCTGCTCCCTAAGTGTCTTCTACCTGTATGGGCTCCAGGCTGATGTTATGGAAGAGGATTAACTACAGCGCAGGTGAGCAGCAAGTCTTTGGTGTCAGGCAGAGCAGGTCTAACTTTTACTCTCTGGAGTATACTGGACAAGTCCCTGAGCCTCCCTGAATTTCAGGATTCTAATTTCAAAAATGGGAGAATAATAACTAATTTGCAAGTTCTGTGGATAAAGTGGATTGGCACAGAGCACAACTCTAAGTGGCATTTCAGCTATGATGGTCCATATGGTGCTATTGTCTCTCAAAGTAAGAGCAGCTGAGGCCTCACTGTGGCTGTACCACTGGTGCTACCCTCCAGTACTTGTGTTTTATGCCCAGCTGAGTCTTTTAAACATTTTTCATATTCCTGAAATAATATTTATAGCAGCCTGTTTTTCTGCTCCAACAGAAGACCCTCTGATATCTAGTGTTTTGATCATACTGTTGAAATGGGATTTAAAACATGCACCCTAATTCAGTTGTTCCAAGTTGGAAAAAGATTACACAATTAATACATGTTAATCATAGAAAAATTAGAGTGTATAGATAAACAAAAGGAAGAAAATAGAAATCAGCTGTAATCAGACCACCCAGAAACAACCCCGTTATCATTTTGGGATCTACATCTGGAAAGATACATATTCTCTCTCTCCCCCTTTTTTAAATTGCACTATTTTATGCATAACTTTTCACGTATCCCTATTGTCCCTTACTATATATGATCAATTCCCATGTAATAAAATATAATTCTGCAAAGTAATTTTTAAATTATGTGATGTATTGAAATTGTCTTCACTAATTCCCTATTGTTGCATGGTATGGTTGTTCTTAATTTTTGTTTTTGCCAGTAAAATTGAGATAAGCATCCCTCTAGTGAAATCTTTGTACACCATTTTCCCATTAGGAAGTTTGAGGCTGGCAGCAGTCGTATTCAGCCCCCACCCTCTTTTCCTCTTACTTCGCTTGACTGTGTGTGCGTGTCTTCCTAGGTGCAGCGAATGCTCCTTTGAGGGCTGCTAGCACATGTAGTTCACCTTCATTTTCTCCTCTCTAATATGCAGCACTATAGAGGGCCCTCAGCATGTTTCTACCCTCAGACTGTTACCCTGAATCTGTGCCCTCATTGCTGGTTCTGCTTGGATTTTTGACTTCTCAGTTCTCAGCTCTGATCCATACTCATTCAACAGAGATACTGAACACCTATTTTGTGCAAAGCATGGATCCAGGCCCTGGGGAAACAGCAGCAAATAAGAGAGGAAAAAGTCTTGCCTTCAGAGAGTGGCATTGTAGAGTGGTGGGCAGACACCAAAAAGGCAAGGCAACGCGGTGGTAATTACAAACAGCATGTCAAGACTAGACAGCAGTTAAGAGCATGGTGGGAGGGGATCAGAGGAGGTTTCTTTGAGGAGGCAACCTTTGAGTGGAGATCTAAATGATGCAAAAGTGTGACCAGCGGAGCTGGAGAGAGGCGAGGTCCCTGCAGAGGCTAACAACTGAAGGTCACCATGGCAGGCACAATTGCAGCAGGAAGGAGTGAGATGGCGGGAGAGAGAGCAAGGGTGAGACCAGGCCAGAGGGGCAGATGGGGGCCAGGTTATGGAAGTCTTGAAGGCCCTGGGGAGGAGTTTAACTTTTATCTGAAGGTTAATGGGAAGGTCTTGAAAAAAGTAGGAGAGGGACATGACCTGGTTTTCATTTCAAGAGATCACTCTGCTCAAATTTTATCTTCAACAAAATATCCAGATTATATGTGCTCAGTAGGGAGAATGATAACTCTTCAAACAGACCTGCCTGTGAGAAAGCAACAGGGTTTTCTGAAGTTGGATTTTCTGAGTCTTCCAGGTCTCCTTTTGCTGCAGATACTGTTATTAAATCTATATTCATTCCCCCGTCTACCTTTGCTACCGGAACCCTGATTTTGTTGGGTGGCAATACATGTCCATCTGTATTTACATTTCCCAGCCTCGTTTGTAGGTGGACTTGAGAGGCATCTGGCATGAGTTTAGCCAATAAGGTATGAGAAGACATCTTACAGGGAATTATGGAAAAGCTTTTGCTTTCCTGGTGTAAGGACGCAGACCCGATCAGCACAACCCTGTCTCCTCCTCTTCCTGCCTCTAACACAGACGGGATGTCTGAAGTGAAGAGCCATCTTGCCATCATTTGATGCCATGAATAAAAATGAGAGACAACATGTCAAAGATAAAATAGTGGGAAGAGAGATGCAGCCTGAGTTCCTAATGGCTTTAATGAGCAGCTGAACCGATGTCAGCAACCTCCTGACTTCTTGTTACATGAAGAAATACAAATCCCTACTAGTTTAAGCCACCGTTACCTGTACATTCTGTTACTTGAAGCCAAAGCATTCTTAACTGATACACTTATCACTGGGAAAAAGTTGGAACTAACTTTATTAGTAATTCCATGGAAGAACGTGCAAATCATTGAAGTTCTGAATATCTCAATGTGTATTAAAATTGAAACTGGTGAGCTAGGAATCTATAATTAACAATAATTTACTGCATGTTATCAAATGGCCAGAAGAGAGGAGATTGAATGTCTTAACCACAAAGAAATGATTAGATTTTGTAATGAGTATTCTAATTTCCCTGACTTGATCATCAGACATTGTATACATGTATTGAAATATAACTCTGTACTCCACACGTATGTATAACAATATGTTTCAATAAAAAAAAATTAAAACAACTACTGAACCCAATTTATGAAGCCTGTGTATTGTGGGATTAGGGTTTATGATCTCAGGTGCTATGGGGATGTGCTATTAAATTGCCACATTATATAAGAATGATTTCCATAGTGTTTGGCAGACATCCTTTACCTGAGAGGTGAGCCTTGCTGAAAACTTTGGTGCAGAGATGACTGGTCTTTCTTTCTCTCTCAGACTGTTTGGTTCCCATGACCTTGTTTCCCATTAAGAATAAAATGACACCCCCACTCCAGTCATCCCTGCTCTGACTGCCACTTTAAAGTCCCAAGTGCATATCCAGGATCAGAGAACACACTATTTAAGTGAACCTGGTCACTGACTCATGCAAATACCTTTGGGTTTGACCCTTTCCCTGTGCCATGGCGAAATTACTGACATTAGACTCACTGGCATAATGTCTCTTGTCGAGCTAGGGCTGGGTCTGGAGCTCACAGACCCCTCAAGTCTGTGGACCAGACTGGGTCACAAACCCTTCACACACATGTCTATGAACTAGGTAACCAGCAAAAAGGTCCTTGGAACATAGGTTCGAGAGTATGGCTGTGTGGAGTGGACGCCCGAGGCAGTAAACCCTGGCCAAAATCGTGGCCCTGTGCATGTGCACTAACCCCCCCCCCCCCCCCACACGATTTGTTTACAAAGAACAGGCCACACCGTGCCCAACCGGACCTGAGGTGAGGGGCCCTGATTAAAATTATTCTATTTTCCCAACACCTCCTAAAAACAGCATTGAGACCAGGAAACAAAAATGCATAGCTGCATGCAAATAAATACATGTCAATACTTAAATAAATCAAACAGACCTCAAAAATCTTGTTGACTTTAAATTGGTTTATCAAACAGGCTAGGGGCCCTGATTATATTATTCTATTTTCCCAACATCTCTGAAGTATAATTTGTAACACTAGCATAATAAGCACCTACTATATTCTAGACACCTTATAAAGCAGTTTATTAACATTATCTAATCCTCATTTAATCTTTACCACAATTCACAGACTAGAGAATATTTTCCTGGTGAAAATCAAGATTCAGAAAAGCTAAAAAAATTTCCCAAAGTCATACAGCTAATTAAGAACTGGTACTCGGATATACCTGGTTCCAAAACTACTAGTGCTTTTTAGGGATCCTTGCGCCCCACGTGTTGTGTGAAACCCACATCTAGTGGGTTGCTTGCTGCTTTCAGGAACTGCGTAGAAGGAGCAGCTCACAGTTTTGGCTTTTACACTGTTTAGAAAGCATTTGTAGTGGGGTGAATGGCAGACCCCAAAAGACATGCTCACCCAAAACCTGTGAAAGTGACCTTATTTGGAAATAGGGTTTGTGCAGATGTAATTAAGGATCTTGAAATGAGATCGTCCTAGATTAGGATGCACCCTAAATTTGATGTGCCCTTATAAGAGAATAAAAGGAGAAAAGACACAAAAGAAGGCAATGTGAAAATAGAGGCAGAGACTGAAGTGATGCATCTACAGTCCTGGATCCCCGGGGATTGCTGACAGGCACCAGAAGCTGAGAGAGACGCATAGAATGGATTTTCCCTCAAGAGCTTCCAGAGGCAACCAGCTCTGCCCAAACCCTGATTTTGTACCTCTACACTCCAGAACTGTGAGAGAATAAATTTCTGTTGTCGTAAGCCACCAAGTTTGTGATAAGTTGTTACAGCAGCCCTAGGAAACTAACACAACTTCACTAGTTAAGAAGATGAAAGCAACACTCAATGTTTGAAATGAGTAACAGAGCCAAATGAATTGCTTACTACAGAAAGAAGGTGCTGTGCTGGCCCAGGCACATTCTGCCAGAGTAGAGCAGACGCTGGTTCTGTGTAGGGTTTTGGGGAAACATGGAACTCAGGCAGATTTTCAGGAACCTAAGTAATTGGTATTATCTGTAGAAGGCTGTTTACTTGGGTGAGGCTGTGGTAATTACATTTGAAAATGTAGTTGCTTATTATAAAAATTTCAAAGAATGTTAGAAAAGAGCAAAGAAAAAAGGAAAGAAAATCAAACTTCCACCTTGCAGGAATCATTTTGCCAACATTTGGTGGACATCATTCCAGATTCTCTGGATGCATATATTTAGCCGGAAGTCTCAGTGGATATAATTTTATAAAAATAGATTCATACTGTGCATGCCATTTTTATAAAAACTATTAAAGTTAAGTCTACTTGAATTTATTAGAAGAAAAACAAACAAACAAAGAAAACCCTAGAATCAAATTGAAGGAATTGCTGAGCTTCAGATATTTCTAAGGTTAAGAGACAATTTTGAAAAAAAAATTTTTGAGTTTAGCATCACTTTGCTTTTTAAAAACTCTACATGTTTCAACTTTATACAATTTTTATTTACTTTCTTCCACGGAAGAAGATAATTTTATATACTTCCTTTTCCCTTCTATTCCCAGCCTTCAAATTTTTGTTAGTTATATTCTTATTTTTGGATTGCCTGGAATTATAACATTTATATTCTGTTCTGTCAACGAATTCCCACCGCTGTTTCATTTTGATTCTATTTTTTAATGGACCCAACACTTTCTCTTGTCCTTTTATGGTGGCTTCTCCATTTCTGGGTGTTTCATTTTGATTCATGTCTTGCAATGCTGGATTTTATCATCAAATACTTCTCAAGGAGGGCTCTGTTAGTATAGTCCTTGAATTCTTGCATGTTTGAGAGTGCTTGCCTGTTTCTTTTATAGTAGTAGCACAACTTGGCTGAGCAGAAAACTCTTGGGTCACCCTTTCCCCACTTAGAACTTGGTAGATGTTGCTGTGTTGTTTTCTAGTGTTGAGTGTTGTAGTGGAGACCGAGGGAAACTGCCAGTCCTCCCTTGTGATTTGTGTCCTCTAAACAATGCATACAGGACATTGTTCTCTTGAACATCAATATCTTCACAATACATATATTGATGTCGCCAATTTTGCTTATTTTTCCTGGGACATGGTGTGTCCTTTACATTTAGAGAGACCTAGATTTCTTTACCTGAAGAAACTGTTTTGAATTGACTTTAAGTTTTCTCCTGTTCCTTTCTCTCTGTTCAGAATACCGATTTGTGTTTGTCGGCCTCCCTTTATTTTTGGTTTTGTATTGTCTTGTCAGTAGTCACTTTTATCTCACTGTTCTTTTCCATTTCATTTTGTGTGATTTCTTAAGCTTGTCCTGTCCTTTCAATAGTATTTATCTATTCTGTGTTGCTTCTAAGTTGACTTTCATCTCTGTAATTGCCTTATTTTTACCTTCCGTTGATTTCCTGAGCTCTGCCTACACTTTTCTGGGGGTCTTCATCTTCTTTCTTTCTTTATTGTTTGATTACTTACATACCTTCTTTGAACTTTCTTTTTTGAGAAACTACATTGTCAGTTCATTTAAGACTAAAGACAACCAATCTCTTTGTTCTCTGGAGGTAGATCACTGATGATGTACGTATACAGTTTGTTATCTGCCTACGGTGCTTGTGTTTTCTTCCTGTCCCCCCGCCCCAATACTCATGCCAGGACCATTGCCTGGCTTCTGTCTTGGTATGACTCAGATGGGAACATCCAGCTGTTTGACAATGATAGTGCAGAAGGGGCTTGGAGGGTTGTGGTCTTCACCCCTCCTACTCAACCCACCTTGGTAGAATGTCTCCCTCAGGTGTTGGTGTTCGGAAGGTCAGTGTGGCTCATAAAAAAAGCACTTAAAGATACGGATTGTGTTGTGACTCCAGGATCGCTCCTCCCCACTCTGTCTTCATCTCTCCCCAACTCAGACAGGCTCTCCTGACCAGAAACTATTCTTAAATAACAGAAATGGTATGTTTTCTTGCTTCCTCCTCATTTATTTGCCACTCCCCTCCCCTTGGCTAGTCTGCGCATGGAAACAGATCTTGACAGGAACACTTGGACTTTTCCAAAGCGTGGAATGCGGTGCTGGTGAGTGTCCACCAGTACTTCCTGTTCTATCCTCTTCTGAGACACTGGGCAGGATCACACATCCTTACCCCCCAATGTTAGGCCTGGCCACATGAGTTGCTTGGGCAGTGAAATGTGTGTGGAAGTCACATGAACCGCCTACATGCTCTCTTCCCCTTCCACGGTCAACTCTGAGGCCTCATGCTGTGATGGTGGCATAGGAAGACTGTCAGGTTGGCAGGGTTCCTGAGTGCCCACGTTGAACTGAGGCCCTGTTGCTCCACAGTGAGCATGGAGCATTATTGCTACATGAACCTGTGCTGTTCAAAGCCACTGATATTTGGAATTTGTTGGTTACTGCTCCATAACCTAAACTCTTTGACTATGACAGCAGAGCAAGAAAAGCCAATAATTTCTGTAGCAAACATTAAGAAGCCCAGGACGTGAGGAGGTCCGAAGGTCTGGCTGGAAGGTGGGGATCACAGCAGCCCATTCATCACCCACCTAGGGCCCTGACCAGCTTCAATGATGTCCTTGAATGTTGGAGGGGAAATGTTGCAGAGTCTCCAAAATTAGGGGATCTCGTTGCAAAGGGTTTCAGATTTCTTGTGTTCACAAGAAAACAAAACAATGGAATCTAATCCTTTTCTGTTTCTCTCTGCTTTCTTTCATACAAATATATCTTCTGTGCACCAAATTTAATGCTGTTGACAGCACTATTCACTTCCCCGGAACAAACTTAGCTGATTTATTATAGATTGCACTGATCATTTCTATCTCTCAAAGAGCCATGGGAGCTGCTGCCTTCAGATCTTGTTGCAATTTACATGCTTTCTCTTTTTCTTTCTTTTCAGTCAAGTTATTACTTCTCTCTGCAATTAAAAAAGTGTGTGTCCAATCCAAGACATTTTTGAGGAATAAAACCTTTCATCTCTGAATTACTATTAGGTCGAGTAACAATGGAAGCTGTCTTAGCTCCAGTCTCCCTTTGCTTAAATGCAGCCTATGTTTTAGAACCACAATGATGTCACTTCCACAGAACCAGAGGAGCCAAGCTTAAATCCCTGTCCTGCCATCCTCTAATGGCATGGCCTCAGAAAATTCACATAAACTTTCTGAGTTTATTTTCTCACCTGGAAAAATGTGATAATAACAGCAGCAGTCTTTTTAATTTTACAGGAATATTGGGAAGAACAGACGAGCTGATATATGGAAAAGGATTTGGAGCAGTTCTTGGCTCCAAGCAGGCACTCAGCACATACGAGGGTACTTCAGAAAGTTCGTGGACTTTTTGAAGTACCATCCTACTACTGAAAGAACCTTGCAAATCATGCAAATGGCATCTCAGTTTGTTCATTCATGTACATAACACCTATACCAGGCACTCTGCAGGATGCTTGGATTTATAGTTATGCAAGACATGGATAAGGAGGTGATAGTCAAATTAAGCTAGCGATGAAAATAAAATGTTATACATACTGAGATTACAATAGCTAGCATTTGAGGGCTTACTATGTGTTCAAGCACTGGGTTAAGTGTTTACATGGGTCATGTCTTTAATCGTACAACTCTACATACATTACTATTATCATTCTCATTCCAGAGCAGAAGCTGAGGTTTAGGATAGAAAGGAACTAGTCCAGAACACAGAGAAACAGTGGAATGGGCTCTGCAGGCAGTATGACCTGGAGGGCATGTGATTGTTGCCTATCTGTGGAGCTTCCAGAGACATTCACAGCTGCTGGAAGCAGACTGCTGCCTGAGGATGGGTGGTCATGAAAGGCATTTCAGAGAATGGGATGCCTAAATTCATCTTTGAGATTTGAGTAGGGGTGGCTACTCAGAGGAGTCCTGAGCCTGGGCCAAATGGTCACAGAAGAGACATGCTGGGTAACTGCAAACAGTTCACCATGGAAGCACAGAATCTGTGAAGGTTAATGTTAGAAGATAAGGCTTGAATAGTAGGCAGAAATCTGATCAAGATGATTAGATGTCAAATAAAGGAGCTTGGACACTAATGAGAAGCTGATGATAGATGTTATGCAAATTCTAATATGATTAGCTTTGCCCTTTACTGTTTGGTAAATGGATTCTAGCTGGAGTTCATTAGAACCCTTGCTAACCCCAGCTGCTTTTAAAATTCCCAGTTGGGTGTGGAAGAACAAAATTGGTATAATCTCTACAGCCTATAAGCTCCTTTTACCTAGGGCCATATCTTACGATGATTGCATTGCTGCAACCACATGCAGCATCTGACTCATGACTAGCACAGAAGAAATTGTTGGCTGAGTGAATGAATAAATGAATGAGGAGCTAGATTGAGGGTAGCACCCAAAGGGGAGAAAAAAAAGCAAGAAAGACTAGAAATGTGGAAGTGCTCTTGTGTTGGACCAATTGAGAATGGGCTCTGTAGGAGGACGGCAGGCACGGGTGGTGGGACTCTGCCCCACTGTGTTCTCTTGCAACTTCACAAGCAGCTTGGACGATTTGGGGATTCTTGGAAGTAGAACTATGTAGTTGCCAGCATCCAATGAGAGATTTTAATGAAACTCCCTGGCTGTGGGTGGGGCTTTGGTGGGTGGGCTATTAGGTGTCCTACCACTAATTAGGAACTAGAGTAGCTGATTCAATAGAATGTTGCTTGTTTCCATTTCTCAGAAAGTATGTTTCTAAGAGCCTTTAGGACTTGTGGGAGTGTTGACACCTAGTGGGTGTTATTTCTCGCTCTTCACACTGTAAGTCCCTTGAAGATAAGAGACATAACTTGGAGCACCTGTGCTTAACCACTGTCTCTGGCACATCTAAGATACGGGTACATGCTGGAAGCAGACTGCTGCCTCACACTGGATGATCAGAAAGTGCATTTCAGAGAATGGGCTGCCTGAGCTCAGCCCTAAATTTGACTAGGAGGTTCCCAATCAGACAGAGGAGTCCTGAGCCTGTGCTCAGGTGTTTGCAGAGCAGATGGTAACTGTACATAGTTCCCTTTGGAAGAGCAGAGTGCATGTGAGAGACTGTCATTGCCCTGCTCTGTGGCTCTCGGCCCACCCCCAAGCCCACTTGCAGATGCACTGGGAAGTCCCCATCCACACTGACAGCTGCCCCTAGAGTTGCCTGTGTCCCTTTGCCTCCCTGCCTGGAGGCTTTCTCTGGATCTACAGAAGCCTGTTCAACCAGCGTGGGCTGGCAGGTAGTTGTGGGGATGGAAAGCTCCAGGGACAACTCTCAACTGATGGGGGACATAGCTCCCCCAGCCCTGATGGTGCAGATACTCAGGGTCCCACAGGCACAGAGACTCAGTTGCCCACAGTGTTAATTCACCCAATGACATGCCCTTTTTTGGCCTCATTATCCCTTCTCTCTCACTTTCCCTACTTCCTGCTCTATACACATAAACAACCTGCCCACAACTCTTTGCCTTACGGTTTGCTTTTGGGAAAACTAAAATCTGATACTCTGGTTGGTGCTCAGTAAATACTGACTGAATATATGAAATCAGCTCAACTCCTCTCAGATCATGGTTAACCCTGGAAGTTCCAAGAAAAGACAGTGCACAATTGCACTGCTTCACTTGACCTGCAGATGGCGCCTCTCCTGCCCTGCTAGGTGCTTTTCACGGCTTCTGTCAGTGGCTGTTTGCCCCCTGCCCCCTGCCCTTCCATTCAGAGGCACCGCTCCCCTCCCACCTGCAGCCAGTCCCTATCAGTCTCAAGCTCAGTCTCAGTCTCATAGCCAACCCCGATAGAGGCTGGCTCAGCCAACTCTGGTGGGGATCTGGACCAGTGGGGCTCACAATGCAGTACAAGGGGCCAAGCCTTCATATCTGGATGTTCTCAGGCTGCAGCTCTGGTCCATTCCTGCTGCCCTCACCAGCTTGGCATGACATCTGCTCTGAAGTCCTCGTGAAGGTCTCAGCCACACTAAAATACTTGCTTCTTTTTGCTCCATTTGGCACTGTCATGTGACTATGCCCTGACTAGGGACCAGCACTGCTTAGAGGTCTCTTCATTGCCTCCCTAGAATAATTTCCTTAGAGATCAGCATCAGCCCAAGTTCAAATTCAAATTTCTGAGGAATCAGGCCTTAAAGTAAAAAGCAGTGTCTCTGGAGTCAAATGGACTAAGGTTTAAATTCTGTTTCCATCATTTACCGGCTGGATGACCTTGGGCAAGATACTTATCCCCTCCAAGCCTCATTTTCTCATCTGTAAATGGTGACAGTAATATGTGTTTAGAGATAATATATTTATCTCTAGGGTGCCCTGTCTTTGCTCAGCGCATGGTAGGTCTTATGATTTCCTGCTGTGTTGTCAGTATTAGTTGGACTACTGTCCCTGCTCTTTTCCCCGCCTCGGCCCTGCCTCTCTCTACTTCCTCCCCCTCTCTCCCCCAACCCCAGCCCATCACACCTTCTGGTGGAGAATGTCTGAGTTGTGACCCAGGATACCAGGCTCTTCTAACTGGGTTGTTGTAACTGTTTATTCTTAGATTCTGTATTTGTCTATTTGGCATTTGTTCATCATAGCACCAATTGCATTAACTATATTTTCCTATTTTCTGCATTCTTGATGCTCTGGCATCTGATTAGGGAGAGACTGCCCCTCCCAGGGCTAGCCAACTTTTAGAGATAGCAAAGGGGTTACTCAAGGCCACTCTTTCTCTATGTATATTAACCCATCCAGAGCCCACACTCCCAACTATCTCCTTTATTGAACTCTCACACACCAAGCCAATACTCCCCCTGCCCTAAATCAACCCAGGGCCAGGCACCAGGCAACTAGGGACAACCCTTGTGCCCCAGATCTGACTGGAACTTTTCAAGTTAGCCACTCTGAAGTCTGTTTACTCTGTCCTGTCTCTCTTTTCCCTTGGAAGACACAATAAAGGCTCTGGCTCAGGCTTTCTCCTCTCCCCCTTCTGCACCCTGACCAAGCCAGGGGCTTTCCCATGTGGCCCTTTGTGGTGTGGCATGCCCCCTTTCTTGGGAAATATAAGTAATCAAAATCTTCTTTCAATGGCATTAGCCTGTTTGTGTTGCTACCGAGTCACCTCTATAAATTAAAATTCTACCAGTACATTTTGAGACAGTCCTACTCAAATCCTTTTGGGAAACAGGTGAGGTGTTCAAATTGTTATTAATAATCAGAATCCCCTTGGGTGCAGATTTCTTACCTGCCTTAGGTAAGAAAGTGCCAGAGCCAGACCTTATGGTTCAATAGCTTTTGAAACTCCTCATAATTTCTCCCGTGATCCTCAAAATGTGCAGAGTAGAGAGTCTAGCTCAATTTGGATCCAACACATATTTGTATTTTTTGAAAATTATAGAAGAAATATATTTGTCATAAATATTAAAATGATATACAAGTATAACAAGTAAAATATGATATTCTCTATGGAAGATCTCTTCCTTTGAACCCAATTCTTCAAATATTCCTACTGTTAACAGTCTCATGTTTGCATTCTTCCGAGTTTTTAAAATCTGCACAAACATGTACACATACCAGGACAAATTGCTTTAAAAAAGTGGGACCTAAACATATCTAGTTTCTGCAACACGTCTTTTTCACTTAATATATGGTGAGCGCCCACCTCTGCCCAGAGTTCTACAGTATGCGTGCACTGTCACTTATTTAGGTGTCCCCTACTGATGCTCGGTTAGGTTGTCTTTGCTTTTCTGTCAGTTCAGCTATTATTTCTGAGATCCCATTCTGCAGCTTCAGTGGCTGGCAAGATCTGCCTGGGGTTTCTCTCTGAGCTCAGCTCCTGTCATTATGCTTTGGTCCCCTCTGTCCTAGCAGTGCTACCTTACTTGCTTACGTTAAGTTCCAAACACGCTCCCACCCCAGGACATTTGCATGGGGCTTCTTCCTTTGTTTAGGATGCTTATAGTCTAGACTTTCACTTGCTCACCTCCTTTAGGGCCCTGCTCAAATGACACCTATGTGTGAGCTCTTCCCCTCCCTCCTGTGTGAAACAGGACCCTCCCATCTTGGTCCTGCCCACCCCCTAACCCTGCTCTATTTTTTTCCCTTAGTGCAGTCACTGTCTGATGTAGAAAATGGTTATTGGTGTATTAGCTGTCTCCCCTCACTAGAAACAAGGTCCATGTGGGCACAGAGTTTCTGTCTTGTTCACTGCTGTGTCCCCCATGTCTAGAAAGGGCCCACAAGGTGCATAGTAGGCCCTCAGCAAAAGTGTGTCGAATGAGTGAATAGCCCCAACTTGGTGCTAGTGCTCTCACATCTTCTAGTTGTCATGACCACCCTATGTAATAGGTGGGTTTGCCTCATTTTAAAGTTGAGGAAACAGACTTAGAGAGGTCAACTCCCTGGCCCAAGGGCACACAGCAAGGACGTTACCTGGAGTGGTGGTTCTCAAACCTCTCTGGTCCTCTGAATTGCCAGGGGAGCCTCTTAGAACTAGAGATACCCAATTCCCACCCCACATGTTCAGTATCGGGATCTTTAGGTACAGGGCCTGGGAGTCTGCATTTTAACATGTTCCCAGGGGATTCCGAGAAAGGCCAGGGTTGGGAACGTCTGGCTAGAATATGTTCTAGCTTTCCTGGAGGGTCTGCTTGCTCCCTGCCTCTGAGCTTCAGCAGTGGATTCGGACCGCATGGGAGAACCCTGCGCAGTGGTCGTTTTCAGTTACAGGGATTGTGCCTTCCAGACCAGCTCACCCTCTCTGTTTCTGGGATTTAATTGCAATTTTATGTTTAACTATCCTGTTGGAGGATAGCAAACTCCTGAGCTTTGGTATTCACTTGTTTTCCTGCTTACTCTCACCTCTTCACTTTTATTTAAGTCCAGTTCCTCTTGAAAATCTCCCTTTACCTCTTTTTATATGGTAATTATCGGTGTTTATTGCTAGAAGATGGAGAAAGGAAATGGGCCCACAGAGAGGCACAGCGGACTTACAGAGAGTCCTGGGCCAAAGGCCTTCCCCATCACACCCCGCACTCTCCCTGCCAGCGACTCAGGGCTCAGGCATCCCTCTGCACTCACTTGGAGAAGTAGGGCTGCACCATGGGTGTCCCTGGAGAGGCTGAGCTGGGGGCCACATGTGGCTGTGCCTCAGGGCTTTACAGACTGTGTATGGCAGGGCTCATGCCCACAGGCGGGGGCTGCTGTCCTGCACAGGCACCTGTGATGGGGCTGCAGGGGCACGGGGCTTGCGGGAGAGGTTTGGTTCACACACTGGCTGCCACTCTATCCGTGTCCGTACGTCCTCGATGTACACAGGTACAGAACACAGATCCAGTGAATATGGAGTCTCAATCTCCTGGCAAGAAACAGAGTTGTGTTTCTCTGTGTCTGGAGGAGCGAAGCGTTTAGGGATTCCTACAGAAGAGCATTTAATTTCATCTTGGTGTCTATGACACATTTCTAAAATTTTCAGTTCTTTTTGCCTTGGCTAAAACATTCTCTGACAAATTCATTCAAATTAACATCATTCAATCCAAGGCTAAAGGAATGTTCTAGAACACCAAGTTAACTCCTGCTGGAAGTAAATCCCGGCTAAGGATCTGACTACTCATGAATGATTGTCCCCTCTCTCCCTTCCTCTGCCCCTCCTTCCCTCCCTGCCCTTGTTTATGAGGACAGAGTTGCAACGGCCATGAAAAGAACGTGGGTTGGAGTCAGTCAGACCTGAATTCAAATCTTACTTTGTCTGCTTAATTCCTTATTCACCAGTTTTTAAACCAAAAAATGGGGATAAGAATATCTACCACTCCAGATGGTTTTGAGGACTATATCAATAGCTGATATTTACAGAACACTTCGTATAGGATCAGTGCTTTACCTACATTTAATCCTCACAATAATTCTATGAAGCAGGTACTGTTATAATCCCACTTTACAGATGAGCAAATTGAGTTTAAATAAATTGCCCAAAGTCACATAGCTAGGAAAGAACAAATCTATAGCTCTTAATACTATTATTTTAACTTATTCTTGCAAATGAGAACCCTGAATGTGAGGGACAGCTTCGATGGCTATGTAAACAAAACAGAGCAGAGCCACCTTTCCTGTGGGTCAAGACTGCCCGAATAGTGGGGCTGCTTCCTGCTTGTTGTCTTTCTTCCTGCTTCTACTCTTCAGCATAAACTCAAGTCCCATCTCATGAAAAAGCTTTTATCAAATTTTGTTTGTATATAATGATTATTATTTATAAGATGCAATTGCATATGTTACCTCATTTGATTTTTAATATACATGTTATAGCTGTAAGACACAGTAAGTATTCTTATTACTTCTCTAGAGATGAGGAGACTGAGCCTTGAAGTTAAGGTAGGATGCCAGATGGAATTCTTAGCTCTATTCTGACTTGCATTGGTTTCTGGGCCTTGAGTTGTGATGTTCCAGTAGAGGGTGCTGACTTTTGTTGTTTACGCAATACCCCATTCCCTCTTCTGGAATAGCCTCTTGATTTTCACGTGGGGATCTTTTCTTCTTTCCTTAAAACTTATGGTTCAGGTGGAATCTCCCTGCCCATGCTCCAGCATCTCCAGGGGTGTTCCATTGCTCTGGTCACAATGATTAATTCACGGGAGGGCAAGAAACTTAAGTGAGTCCACTGAGACTCCACCCTGGGAATCTGGCATCCAGCAGTCTTTCCTCCTGGGATTGCTGAGCTACAAGGATTAGACCTGGAGTCATAGAAAAACAGAACTAAGAGACATGGAAAGACAGGGTTCAGACTGTATGCTTAGAGCACCTGGATTTAGCAGAAGCTGCAATCAGTAGATCTGCTCCAGACATTAGTCAGACTGTCTTTTGGGGGAGATGGTGGTGGCAGGAACTGTGACTAGTTATTTTTCTCCTATTTTCATGGAAGAGCTGGGTACTGATTAGGTGTCCATAAATGCTTGTCAATTCATTAGTCATGAATTCAATGGAATATTGGATAGTTAATGGGAATTTTGATCTATTACTTAAAAATCCTTGCACACTGGACAAATAATTCCTTTCTTGAAAGTTCAGGAAAGTTTGGAATAAATTTGCTTTGGGTTTCTTCCCAACTTGCTTTATTTCCCACTGAGATCAACTGTAATTCACATGGATTTGCACTGGAGAAAGTCGTATTTTATTTTTAGTACTGTTTGTTCAAATTCTTTACCAAGAATTCTTATCACTTAGGCATGCAGATCTGATCTTTCTGAAATGCAAGGTGGACCATTTTGCTCCCCTCCTAAAGTGCTTCATGGAATCCTGATCACAAAAAGGTCTCCCAGCTATGAGTCTATAGATTTTAGAAAGTACACTGATGTCATGGTCATGTTACGTTTTGACTTGGCTAGGCTTCAGTGCCAAGTTTTCCATTAAACACTCCTCTAAGTTTTGCTGTGAAGGCATCTTGTAGACATAATTAAATTCCATAATCTGTTGACTTCGAGTAAAGTTTTGCTAGGTAATCTGGGTGGCTCGATTCAATCAGCTGAAAGGACTTAAGAGGACAGCCATGGCACGCTTGTGGGCTGCAATATCAGCTCCCATCTGAGAGCTCCAGTCTGCCCTTCCTGGTGGCCTCCTGCACATTTTGGG
Organism: Galeopterus variegatus; assembly: GCF_000696425.1. Classification (NCBI taxonomy): domain Eukaryota; kingdom Metazoa; phylum Chordata; class Mammalia; order Dermoptera; family Cynocephalidae; genus Galeopterus; species Galeopterus variegatus. Next base: position 113,800 of record NW_007726361.1, read on the forward strand.
CTTCTAGCCACCCCCTTCATTCACATAATCTGAACCCCTGCAATATAGCTCTTAATATATACATCACCTACTGGTTCTGTTTCTCTAGTTGAACAGCACTGTAAACAACTGACAAATCCCTAACCTCCCTGAAATTGTAGGCAGAATGGATGTGTGGGGTTTTGTGGGAGAGGAAGAAAATGTATAATCGTTATAGTTCCAAAGGGCCTCTGTCACTTCACAAAGACTCCCTAGTCTGCTGCATGAAGGACAAGGTCTTTAACATGACACATGTTTCTCCATTTCCTGGCCCTGTTGACTGCCTCAACCTTATTTCCTGCCTCCCAACCATCTCACATTTTATAATCCAGGATTAGCAATGCACCTGTGCCTCTCAAGGTAGTGCATGGAAATCTCTAGTGCAGCAAGGAAGTACCCTAGGGATTTCTGGGTGCTCCAGATAAGACAGCCCCCTCGCCTACCCCCAAGCCCCTGTAGATGGAGTGAAGAGAAGCTTTAAAACTGTCATGGTTCTTGTAGACCCCACCTCACTCCTCCTTCCCACTTACAGCCTCACCAGTGTGCTCTGTCTTTAGGCCATCATGGGAGTCTCATCACACCCTTTATCCTAGTCCATGTCCTTCAAGACTTGCCAGGGTGTTGTTCATCCTGTACTCTTGTCCCCTATGGCCACATTCCTGACCCATCTTCTAACCTCTCCTAACTCCAGAAGCCCTTCCTGTACCACTTAGAACTAAAGATCACTCATCAGCGAAGTGCCCTGTATCCTCACCCTCCTTCTGAATGTCCTTTACCTTCTTGTCCTGACTGAAGCCTGGCTCTCCCCTGAAGCCACCTCTCCCCCTGCACCCCACTCAGATGGTGGCTGTTTTCTGCCCTTCACTCCTCATTCTGCTAAGCCTGGAGGGGAAGTGGGTGAACTCCTTGCCCTGCCTGGCTGTTTCCAGACCATACATCCTCCAGCAACAAATCTCATGACATCTGTCTACACCACTTACCAGTCCTCCTGGTTGAAGTCATCTACTGATTTATACCACCTCCCTCATTTCTTGGATATTTCATTTCCTGGTCCCTTGTCCCTCTCTCCTACAGCACTGTTATAATTCTCATTGATTTCAGTATCTTCTTAGAAGACTTGTCACATACTCGGGTCTCACAGTTTCTTGACCTTTCTTCTGAAGGTCTTGTCTCCACTCGATTGCAGCCTCTCACTGAAATGATCGTATCATGGACCTTATTATTACCAATAACCACACTGCCTTCATAAACTCAAGTTCAAGCTTCCCAATACCTCCCACCCCATCCTTTCTTTGCTGCTCAGTCACTCCGTGCAGGACCCCCGATCCAACAGTCCTTTGACCTCACTTAGACACTATCTTTAATCTCTACCTCATTTGTCTTGACCTCCTTCCTTACCTTGCTTAGATCCTTTGATAATTACTCTCTGGAGTACATCCTTGGCTCCTTGCCCCTCTTTTGCTTTATCATACCTTATTTGGCTAATGTGCCACTTTGGCTAGATGCACTGAAAAAAACACATAACTGTGCTGACTGCTCTATATCTCAGTACCCAACTGTTTACCTCAGAAGGGTTGTTAATCAACACTGCCCATCAGTGATGCTATATTTTCCTATTTCATGAGAACCTGCTCTGCTTTACAATTATTTCACACCTTCTCCTACGCCTTTAAACCTCTAACACCTCTTCTCCCATGGTCACTCCCAATAAATGAACTTATTTCTCATTTTATTGAGAATATAGATGTAATCAGAAGAGACATAAGCACCCATCACCACACTGATACCCGTTTTCATATTGCATCATGCTGGCGTACTCTGCTTTCTTCTTGTTACTAAGAGTGAACTGTTAGTGCCCCTATCCAAGGTCAAACTTCCACCTGTGCCTTAGATCCCATCTCCACCCCCCCTCTCGCTTACTCTGTGACATCACTCTAGCAAATCTCCCCTCTGTTCTGCATAAGTTTTCCCCTTGAAAGTATCATTTATATGTGTGTGTGCGTATGTATGTAAAAAATTCATGGAAAAATAGAACTGAAAGACAATGCAAATCTTCCCATGAACTTTTTGAAGTTTCCTCATATATAAAGTAAATTATATATGTAGTAATCGATACATATATAGTAATATAATAACATATATAGAAATAATAAAGTAAATTATATATATGTAGTAATATATATATTTTCTCTCTATATATGCTAGACATGTTATTAGTATATTACCATTTCTTTTTCAGACATGTCCTTATTTTGCTGCTCCTGCTTATAGTAGAAAGTCCACGAATTGATTATCTCTGCTCACTATGTACAATTTCATCCCTCCCATTCTCTCTTAAGCCCACCCCATCAGGCTTTTGTCCTAATACTCCATTAAATCACCCTTGTCAAAGCCATCAACACCCCCACGTGTCTAAATCAGTGGTCACTTCTTGGTCCTCTTGGTACTTGCCCTATTGCTCCTCCTTCTTTCCCCACTTGTCTCTTGGTTTTCCCCTCGCCCCTTAGGCTCCTTCATTGCCCCCTTTCCCAGATGCTCTTTCTCTTTCTAGTCTGGTAAATATCGGAAGCCCAGACTCAACCCTTGGTTCCCTTGGTGATCTATACCCTCTCCCTTGGTGACCTTGTCCACTCACATGGCTTGAAATGTCTGTTTCTATTGAAGGGGCCCAGACCTCCCTCCTGAACTCCAGACTCATATTCATCCACCCACTAGGCTTCTCCAGTGAGTGTTTAATGGGCACCAAGAACCCAATGTGTCCAATACCCAGCTGCCAACATCTCTCAACCTGCTGCCCCACACACTTCCTCATCTCAGTCATTGGTGCTGTAGACTGGGTGTCCCCCTGGCATCTCAGTGAAGCTTAATCCCCAATGTAACTATTGAAGGTGGGAAATCTGATTATGTTAATTGAAAGGTGGGTCCTTGAAGAGATGATTAGATTGTAGGACTGTGCTGTACTGAATGGATTAGTAATGGTGGCCATGGGTGTGCTACTGAGAGCTTTAAAAGACAAGCACATGAGAAGTTAGACTCTCTCTGCTCCACTTTTCTGCCATGCAAGATGCCTGAGTCACTGTCACCATCACCAAGGCCTTCACCAGATGAGTTCCCTGGACTTTGGACTTCCCAGCCTCTGAAACTGTAATTAATTCACTGACTTTCTACTATAAGCAAGAGCAGCAAAATGAGGAAACATCTGAAAAAGAAATGGTTACATATTAATAACACATCCAGCATATATAGAGAAAATATATATTACTACACATATATATAATTTACTTCATATATTATTTCTATATATGTTATCATATTACTATATATGTATATATTACTACATATATAAATTTTGTTTTCATTAGTCACCTAGCTCTACGTAGTTTGTTATAAGCAACAGAAATGGACTAATACAATTGGTAACAAATTTTTTCAGATGCTCAGGTCAGGCCAAATACTTTGGAGTCTCTCTTGCTTCCCCTCTTTTCCTGCAAATACCACCTTAACAAATCCTTTTGTTTCCTTAAACATTATCTCAAGCATCACATCATTTCTCAGCATTGCTACTGCTACCACTTTCCTCTCTTTTGACATTATCTCCCACCTGAAGGATTGCAGCAGTCTCCATCTGTCTCCCTGCTCCTGACCTTGGAGAAGCCACCCAGCAGATAGAACAACTCTTTTAAGACCCCCAGTGGCTTCCCTCCTTACTCCGAGTAAAAGCTGAAGGCTTAGAGTAAGTCACGTGGCCTTCTGTGGCCTGTCCTTGCTATCATGTCACTCCTATTTTACTTCTCTCTCTTCTGCTCATTCAGCTCTGACCACACACTCTCTGTGCTGCTCCTCGAGAATGCTGGGCATGTTCCTGCCACAGGACATTAGCACATGCCATTTTTCCTGCCTAGAAAGCTTTTCCCTCAGGTGTGTGTGTGCGTGCATCTATGTGTGTATCTATATCTGTATCTGCATCTCATATCTATATCTATCTATATTACCATCCCCTCTATCACCTCTTTCAGGTTTATGTGCAAATTTCACTTTTTCTAGTAAGTCTTCCTTGCCCGCTCTTCTTATAGTTGCATACCCAACCATTCCACACCCTCTTTCTTTTTTCTCTATTGCATGTATCAGTTTCTAACATGCTAAGTATTTTACTTATTTCTTTCCATATCATCTATATTCCCCCACAAAATGTAAGCTCCACGAGGGCAGGTATTTCTGTCTGTGCTTTTTATTGCTGAGTCCTGAGCCTTTAGAACAGTGCCAGTTGCATATTAAGGACATGCACTTGTTGAATGAAGTAATTAAAGGTGACACATGTTGAAAAACACTGTTTGATGGTGACCCATGGCCTCTCACATCTAGGTCTTCAATTAGCTTATTTCTGTATTAACTGCCTCCCCCCCTCCATGCACACGGTCCTCTCAAAAGCCCCATGCACAAGAGATAAGGCCAGACACAGGAACATCCTGTTACATCTGGAGGCTTGGCCACAAGCTCCTGAGCAGGACCTCAAAGCCCTGGTGAGCTGGGCTGGGACACGGATGTCCTCCCTGCCTTTGTGGGGATATCACTGATTGTCTGGAAAGGCAGATCTGAGGAAAAGGAGGGCAAACAAACAGCTTTTGCTTTGGCTTCCAGGTCTGGTTTTGAACATAACAGTCTGGTGTTTGAGCTTTCTGGCTGGTGAAATAAAATGTTATAAATAGAGTTGTCCTTAGTCAGATTAATATCATTTTATTACTGTGCTATGACGTGATTTGTCTGTCCTACAAACAGAGCAATCTAATGTAAAACAAGTTGTAGGTAGATGGCTGTCAATTGTTTTATGCATGCCTGTTTTATGTTGGCCTGTGTATTCTTCAAGTGAACCTGACATTGTTGAAATCACCTGGCCAGCCTACTGAGAACTGGAGCAGGGATGATATACAATCCACCTCTCCTTGCCTCCTGACATCTTTTTTTCCAAACAGCAGTCAGAGCAGATGTGCAGAATTTAAGTCAGAACCTGTTAGTCACTCTCCTACTTAAAACCCTGCTATAGCTTCCCACGTCCTTCTGGATAAAGCCCAAAGTCCTTGCAAGACCCCAGATGATCTCGCTCTCACTTCCTCTGCCCTCACATCCCTGCCTGCTGTGATCCACTGCAGCTATCCAGGTATCCTTGCTGTTCCTGGAACAAGCCACACCAGTCCATCCTGCCATCTCTCCTGCTTGCTGCTCCTCAGCCGAGGATGCCCTTTCCTCAGGTGCTGGCACAGTTCATTCTTCTCTATCATATATTGGCTTCCCATGGCTCCCAACCTTCTCTGACCCCTTGTCCAAAGCATGCCCTTTTCTGTCCCTTATGCCACTTCCTTCTCCATGGTCCCTCTGACATGTATGTTTTGGATTTTGTCTATCTACCCCTCCACTGGACTCTAAGGGCTGGAGGGAGGGTGTCAGTCTGTTTTGATCATAGCTTTGTCCCAAGAACCTACAGTACTGCCGGACACTTTGTAAGTACTTAGTCTTGACTGTACTTCAGTGTACTGCTGTGGATGACTAGAATCCCTAAAAGACATCCATGGATTAGTACTTACTTGGAAGAGATTGCAGGGGGGTGGGGCAGAGAGAGAGAGAGAACCAGTGTCCAAGAAATCCCAAGCTCCTAACCCTTGTTTTCACAAGAGAATTTTCCTCCTGGGAGCCCTGAAAACCTGGCTGAATCTAGGCCCATTCCATCTACCTTCTTGCTCCTCCCCATTATGGCCTGGGTCAGGGGTGGCAGGGCAAGGTGGAAGAGAAGCCCGAGCCCCCCACCCCAAAGACCACTACCTGCTGTGGTCTGTCTGCCAGCTGCCCTCAAGTCTGAGCATGAAACTCCCTAAGCCAACTCTGATGATTTCAAACAATCAAAGGAAGATGTCTAAATCTGAAACATTTGAGAGCAAAGAACCTGATTTGGCCCAGGAAAGCTCACGCTTATTAAAATCTTCAAAGGCCAGGCATGCAGATGGTCCATGTTTTAGATTATCTTTCTTTTATTTGTCATGTCTGGAACCATTTTTACAACATTGAACACAAAAGGTCTGGAGTTCAGTTTTCTTCCTACACAGACCTCTTTTGCTGGTGTGGTTCCAGAACATTCTCCAGGCTTGTGGGTCACTGAGAGAGAATATATGTGGTCAGAGGGCTTCTCTGATAGTATATATTTGGGTCAAGTATTTTCAAAACTGAGATGAGTTTAGAGAGGTTATTACAATCCAAGGTCAAATACAAAGTTTCAGGAAGGCTCATTCACTTAAAAGGCAAAATATGTGGGTGGTGTCATAGGCAATTTTTATTTTTATTTTTATTTATTATTATTATTTTTTTTCCTTTTTGTCTTTTTTCGTGTCTGACAACGGACCGCAACCCTCAGTGTCGCGCCCGTACCGGACTGGGACCGGCAACGGGATCGCAACCCTCGGTGCTGCGCCCGCCCCTCGCTCAGCCAGTGAGCGGGAACCGGTCTGTATGTGGGATCCGAACCCTCGGCGGGAGCGCCGCCGCACTCCGAAGTGGTGCACTGTAGCAGTGCACCACCGGGCCGGCCCATATATCATGTTTTTTGTAAATAAACATTTGCCTTAAATTCAAATCTGTCAAGGGGGAAATAAGTGAGTATAATTTTTTCCCTAGTGCTTACTCTATGGCAAGCCCTGGGCTGGGTGTTCTCAGCACATTTAATCGGCTTGTTGCCCTTATCTAAAGCAATGATGCTAGTTCCAACCTTGTAGAGAAAAGTGGAGAGCATCATCATGGCCCCCTCAATTTCTCTACTATCCCCAATTTATTCACATTCCTGTCATCTTCACTTGCTGTATCTTGGTGGACATAGATGTGAGTCAGGACTCAGGTCTGTTCAAAGTCCAGGCGGTTGTTTTGACCCACCTCTGGCCTCTCTGAGATTACCTGGTCCAATCACCTTCTCTCTGATATCTTCGACTTCTGCCACTGGCTGATTGCTTTCAATCTATACAAATGTTCAAATCTCTTCCACCCTGAAATAACCTTGTCTTGGTTCTCACGACTCACATCTAACTAGCTGGCATCTTTGCCTTTCCAAGGGGAAATGGAACCAGCAGGTTAAAGTCATCTTGTCAGACCAGTAAGGGGTGAAGAATGCAAATCAGTTCTTTCCAAGGATACTACAGAAGTTGCTACCCGAAAGCATTCAGGTGTGCCTGGTATTCCGTGCTTGGTCACAGGTACGAATACTATTTCCAAATGATACCAATTTGAAGGCACAAAGCTTTAGATAGATTCCCCAGATTTCACTGGCTTCTAAAGTATTCTGCATAAGGCCAGCTAGAAGTTGGAGATTGACCACTGAGAAGGGGAGGGTGGGGGATAAGTATGCAGAAATACCTGAATGGGAAAGGGCATAAGGGCAATCGAGGATATAAATTCTTTATGTTGCTGCCCAGTGACTGGCTTTGAGACTTTATGGGGAAAGTTGTTCATATCAGACACTGGAAGGAATGTTTCCAGGAAAACTTTTCAGGAGGACATTTCCAGTAAAGTCTTGAGTCTGTGGGTACAGGCAAAACCACTTTGGGGTCAGGTGACTCAACATGGGAAAGGTGCCTTTCTCTCCACCTCTTGTCAGGCTTAGTAACACTCTGGTTGTATGCAGATTATTGGTTGAGGAAGATTATTATTTGGGGGGACTGGGGAAGACAGGAGAGCACATCCTTCATGTGAATATTACCGTTGCCAAGATGGACACCGTTAGGGTCCATGATTTGCATGGTGGGCTGTGATTTGGACCGTGATTTGCATAGCAACTGTTAGCTTGGAGTTTATGAACACATGTGGGTACAGCACAGAGACATCAAGAAACACTTGGTTCAGGAAGCTGCTCAGCAAGAAGAGAGAGCACGACACTGAATTGTTGATGTTCAGGGTCCTTAGCAGTATGCTTAGGCCCATGAGGCCAAAGGAATGAAATGTTTTTGCCAAGAGGCGAGGGATATTTGTCTGTTATGATCACCCCTGATTTGGTAGGTATTAGTACATATTTGTTCAATGAACATGAGATGAATTTGGCTTCATTCAGTCCAGGAAAGGGTTGTCAGCCTGCAGACAGCTGGGTACTTAGTCTGAACAGCTGGAATCAAGTGGAACCCAGGAAGAATCAACCAAGACCAGACTAAGGGTATAGAAGAGAGACAGTCAAAGAGAAACAATGGCCTCTTATAAGAAAGCTTGTAAACATAAGGTGTGAGAAATCAGGTGGGATTTTGAAAAGGGTAGGGGATTCATTATGTGCAACAACTTGGTACAAACTGTACTACGATAGGTGGGAAATACCGAAATAGTTTTGAGTCTATCATGCATGGTTTTGAATGGAGCTCCTAGTACAGTATCTCAATGATATTTCTATCAACCAGGTGAGATGGGAGGGACAGGAATGTTCATTTCTTTTCCTAGATAAGGAAAGAAAATAAGGTTAAATGGTAGCTTGCTAAAAGTCATGGATTTCCTATGTAAACAAGAACCCATGGCTTTGAACTGTGTTCTAATTTTTTTTATTACCTTACCATATTGCTGAAATGAGATTTTTAGCTAACAGATAGATTTTTATTATGCAAATCTGTGGGTTCTTTTTTTGTTTTTCCCCCCTTTCTAAATTTTGCTGTGGTGACTATGAGGTGATAAGCTTTAAACATCCATCTTCGACTGGAAAGTTTGGAGGGATAAGGGGAGATAATTAAAATGGAAAGAAACCCAATTTAAAACCTGGCTTCAGGGTTAAGATGAGGATAATGTATTGAAACAGCTGAGAGCCTCTGTGAAGGCTTTATTTCACATCTCAACAACACAGAACAAATTGCACAAATTCTAGGAATTATATCCCTTGGTAACAAACACTGAAGTCACTTTTAAAAATGTCACCAAATGGCTCTGTTGACTCTGTTTTGTAACAAGTCACAAGCAGATGGCACTTTGAAGCATACAATGCAGCTTGGAAAACAAAACTGCTTAGACATTTTTGTCTGGTTTGCTAAGATAATGCGATGGAGCCCCAAATGAAAGAATCTTGGCGTGCACTGATAGACAAAGCCTACGCACCATTCAATGGATTTGTTCTAATTTTTTTGCAATCAAAGAGCTGCTTCTTCAACAGTCAACTCTGTCTGAGCTGGGTTTCACGAGGGTTTCTGCATTTGCTGAATAAAAGGTGTGAAGCAAAGGGGAGAGAACTACCATTTCCTGAATGCCTATTATGTGTTAGACTTTATGTAGCATATAAAATTTATATATCTTATTTAATTCTAAAGCAATTTCATGGATAGTTATTACTGCCCTCATTTTAAATATGAAGAAATTGAGGTTCAAAGACATTGCATACCTAATTAGGCACACACCTGGAATTCAGAGTGTGATCTGACACCCAAATCCGTGTTCTTCCCATTTCATTTACTTCAGGTAGAATTCTGACCCTACCTATTCCTTATTGCTTTTTAAAAAAAATCTTCATTTTCACAGTAATTGCTAAATATTAAAATAAATGCAACTAAAATTGTTTATGTAATGTAGTCCTATTTATATATTAAATTTTAAATGTATTGTTTTTGGAAATAGAAACTTACGGCAGGTTTTGACAAGTATTGTAGATTGACTCACTCAAATTCCATTCCAATTCACTTCTCCTCTGCCTCTTTCTATGTTAAAGACTGGAAAGAAAAATACACTGTCTTTTAGATTCCGTTGCAATGAGGGGTGGAAATATTACATACACACAGTTTGGCCAGTAAGATGCGCATGGTGAAAGTCCTGGAGGAGGGCTTCCCTTCCCAAATAAAAAGGCAATGTTTGACAAGGAAAAAGTATTTGCTGTCCTGCATGGAATACGAACTCAACACCTGGAGGTCTAGAAGCTATATTGCTACCATAAAAATTAAAGCCACATGCTAGGAATATAGTAGGAGATTGGTTTCTTGATGACCTCTTTGAATGGCTTTATAATCCTTGGTGCATCCACCTTTGGGCTTCTTGTTATGGGAGAAAAACACAACTCTTAAATGTTAGAGGAGCTTGGTTTTCTGATACAAACACAATCGTAACTGATACACAAAACAGCAAGAATTTTAAAAGACATTCCTATTTTCTAACACTGTTCTATTTTAATGCTAATTTTTTCTCCAATTTGTACTTCACAAACATTGGAAGCACAGCTATCAAAATAGGCAATAGAAGCATTGGAATGATGCCCATTTTATGGGGCACAAACTGGGACAGAGTTGGGCCCTCTCCCTGGCTCTGGGAAGATGACCAGCACAGCTGTGATCTAAGTGACTATGGCCCTTCCAGACAATCTGGATGTCACTGTAGCCAAAGTGACTGGCATGGGGTAAGGGAGGCAGAGTAGTAGGGCTGGATTCGACATGTCCCCACCATTTTGCTTTGCGTGAATGTAGACTTGGCCTTTGATGAGAAAGTCTAGAAAGAAACTCGAGGAATCATTTTGTCTATCATCTCACCTTAGGGAAGGACCACAATGAAGTCATACCAGACATAGATGATAACTAACCTGGTTTTAATAGACCTCCAAAGAAGACAATTCCTTAGCCTCTTCCCATAAGGGGCTGTTTTGACATTTAGAAACTTGCAGTAAATTCTTTTATTTAAATAGAATGTGTATTACATGTGAAAAAGAAAACAACTTTGTTTTTCTAAGGCAGAGTGGTAGAGTGGAAAGCTAGTGGGTTGTGAAGTTGGGCAGTCCTGGGTTAGGCTGTAGTTCTGCACTTTTCTAGCTGGTGGACTTCACTGAGCCTCAGCTCCCCAATCATAAGCAGAGAAACAGCTACACCGTACTCCCTAGGGTCATGGTGAGGAGCTAATATAGTAAAATGCTGGGAATATCATTTGCCACAAAATCAAGTGCTCAAAAGCAGTTTCCTTCCCCCCCTCTCCCTGCTGGACAGCAGCTCACCACCATTCTCTAGTTGAAATTGCTTTAGAGCCCTGAGGTGCATCCTGGAACTGTTTCTCAACTTTCTCTACTACAGGCTAATTAACTCCAATTTCCTAATCCTGGTCTCTTTGCTCTTACTTTTCAGTCCTTCAATCTTAACTTGGGAACTTGTTTTCAAACAATTTTTAAAAACTCGTTTTGCAATTTGGGAAGATGGCATTTTTATCAAGTAAGCAAAGACTATAAGTACCTGAAAATCAAAAACATTGACCTATACATTTTGTGTTGTCATGTTCACAAAATTGTTTATCTTGTACATCCATAATTGAGTTTTACTCTGTGGTGGCAAAGGCAAAACAGAGCAATGGGACAATCATCTAGATTATTATAGTCAAGAATATTTTGGCCACGATGATTTGGCTAATTGAAAGACAAAGACTCCTCTGGTACAAGTTCTCTGCATTGGGACTTGTACTTTGGGTAGATATTGTCTTAGATCCAAGTGAGGTCTGCTGCACCATTTTAAGAAAGGAAACATTTCAGACCGGGAATTGTTTTTAAAAGTCGTACCATGACTCTTGGCTAATAGCGTTGGATCGGCTGACTTCTGGCAGCTCTGCATGTTGGCTCTGCTAACTTATGTACAATCTCAGACTCAAAGCCACACATGAAGTAATTGTGAAGCTGCACAATTCATCCCTAAAAATCTACCATGCAGTGGTTCTTGTCTTATCCAGCAATATAATCCCTAGGAATTGTGATGATTTGAACTTTAAAAGAAAAGTCATTAATTAATCTTCATTCACTTAGGACCTACTAATTTATCCTCGATGCGAAAAGACATTTTGATAAAGCCCAGAAAATAGAATGAAACAAACACTGTAGTATAGTTTAGTTTAGAGATTTTTTTTCCTTTTTCTTTTAAATACAATTACTCATGGCATATGATGCTAAGAAAGAGAGAGAGAGAAAAAAAAAAAAAAAACACAGTTTCAGGGCTTAATAAAGCCCTACAGATTTACTCCAGCTCTGCAGTTTATAGGTGGTGAAACAGGCCTAAAAAGAGTTTCAATGACTTGTCTAGTGTCACATGGTTAGTAAGTGGCTTAACCATGACCTTGTGTCATTGTGTTTTTCTTATGAGTCGAGTCTGTGCTAAATGCCACTTCTTCAATGAGGTGGCCCCAACCACCTGAGCTAAAGAACTATCCCCTTCCTGGCATCAGCTAGTCACTCTATTTCATTACCATATTTTGTTTTCTTCATAGCACTTGGTCTCTGAAGTTATATTGTGGTTTATGATTCTCTTGTTTTTCACTTCCTCAAAGTGCAAGCTCCACGAAGCAGGGACTTTGGCTCTTATTCATTATTATATCTAGAATAATGCTTGGCACATACAAGGTGATCAATAAATATCTAGGGGTTGAATGGACTAGAGCTAAAAAGGAAATGTACCCATTATGCTATGCACTGTGCTAAGTTGTTCATGTCTGTTGCATAAGCGAAGGAGGTGAGTGCTGAGTCTTACAGTTAGAAAGCGGTGAAGCCAGAATTGAAAGCCAGGGATATTTTACTTCAAATCCTGACATTTGCCACCGAAGGAAATTATTTCCAATGTTTAGTGGTTCCTGTTCCACCACACCCTCCATGACCTCTTTCCCAGGCATCTAAAGTTCCCAGTACTTCAAGTATGTATTTTGGCTTATATCCCTCTGTTGGCTTATATCTATCTGGGTCACAGTAGTCTTCTGAGAAATCGACCTGAATATATTTTATTCAGCACAGTAAATACTCTATGTTTTTGGCTTCTCTGTATAAAGTTCATTGAGCAAATTTTTCATATTATAGACATTATAGCTTACTTTATTCTACTTTGTTGATGAATACACTAATCTGCAAGAAAAAGCCTAGAAAAGAAAGAAATCTACCCATCTGCTGATCATTGAAGTCTGATGCAATCAAAGGGATTGTAGACAAAAAGTTCAGATGGTCACAGGGCTTAGAAAGTGACATGTGCCAAGAGATGAAGAAAGCACTGAGATATAAACAAGACAGTAAATAACCCTGAGATAGTGTTGATTCTGACCACAGGGCAATCCGCAAATTTGAGTGGGGGAAAATGCCAAATCTCTTGTCCTTAACAGAACTTTTCACCTTCTGCAGGTGAAGGTCGTGTTGGATACAACAGTCTTCACTTTTTCACAGATTATAGAACTGCCTGAAGGTAGTAACTGTCAAACTCTGATGCACAGAAGAATCATCTGGAGGATTTATTAACAAAGAGGCACAGGTAGCTACTCTAATTAATGAGGCACTGTGCCAGACACAGAGGTAGGGTCTAGTGGATAGTGACCATGATCATCATTAGCTATCTTGCTCTTCCCCGCAGGGCAGGTATGTGCCTGACCAGTTCGCAGATTAGCAAGAGAGGACAAGAACATAGGATGATGAAAAGAGCAGAGGATTCAGAATTTGAAACCTCTGTTCAGATCCCAGCCTTCTTAACTTCCAGGTATGTGACTTTGGGCGAGTCACTTCCCATCTTTGAACTTCAGTTTTCTTGTCTGAAATCGATAATGTTTATCTAGAAGGCCATGGTGAGAGCTGGATAAAGAAATGTGGGAGAAAGAATCCAACAAGAGGGAAGGAGGCAGCGGTTAAAAATGTGGACTTTCTCCATTGTGACAAAGTCAGATCATTTACTTCCAAATCCCAACCCTGACAGTCTTCCTAACCTGTGTGGCTGTGGGAAAGCTAACCTCACTAGCCTTAATTTTCTCATGTACAAGAAGCAAGAACAATGCTTTACCTATATTAACTCTCATTCTTTACATTCACCATGTTGTCGTCAGCTCTATTTTACAGTAAGGAAACTGAGGCACAGAGGAGTTGAATAACCAATCCAGGATCACACAGAGGCCAATCTGGTTTGTATCCCCTGGTGGCCTGGTTTCCGAGTTTCTACTCCTTACCAGTGAGCCTCCTGCTCCAAAGAGCATGTGAGACATGACCAGTAGAGGGCCCAGCATGTGGCAAATGCTCAGTAAATATTTTCCAATATTTGAATAATTTCCTTTCACATTCCAAACTTGTATCTGTCTATTTTATGATGCAGTACACCACACATCTCAAACAGTCAGTGTCTGACCTTATTTAGCGTTTGCCCATGAAAAGAAAGCTCGCTTGGGCTGCATAAAAACTACAAACATACTTGTATTTATGCTAGAAAGGGAGCTTTGTCTTGCATTTGGTTTTTATTGCTTTCAGCACATTAGGCATATAAGATCTATTTATTAGGTAAAGTGAAAGGTTAGAGATCGCCTCAGGGTACAGGTTGTAATAAAGAATTCCATAGGAAATGGGCTGTTAGGTGACTAAAATCCCTTTCCACCTGGAGCCTTAAGCTTGTGCTGACAATCACTGACATATTAGGAAGGAGACCAGTCTTATCACAGGATGTCAAAGTGTGAGCCAAAATTTCTCAAAGAGAGGAAAGGAAGTCAGACATCAACTAGAGCTAGGTGCAATTATTCTTGTTAATTTGATAACTTGGGGAGTTGGGAGGTATAAAACCTAGGCTGCAAGTGGGGGGCTTATTATTCAAATCATCCATCAAGACACGTTGGGAGATACATAGTCTGATGATGGGACAGAGTGTGAGATCTTAGAATGCGTGTTCCCTGCAGACACAGAGCTTGTGATGAAAGACCCTGAAAAGGATACCCAAGTTCCTGGGGAAGCTGTAGAGTCTCAAGGAACAAAGGCTGATCAACACAAAACTATTTCTTGTAAATTTGTCAGATTTCTTCAGTTTCTTCCAGTCGTTACCCACAATCTGATTTAAACTACTTGTAAAAGAAACATACCTTAGTACAATGCATAATCTGTGAAATTATCCATTTGTATAGTTCCTATTAATACAAACCTATAGTTTTACCAAGACAGTTTAGATATTTATGCTCCTATATGGCAATTGCATTATCCCCCCATAGCCATGTGGAGTGGTTAGCACATCTGTTTAATAATAAAACAGACAGTAAATAAATCAGCACCCCTAACCAAAGATAAACTGAACACAGCGTTTACACCACTACAAGGAATTCTCTACAGAACTATATTAGCTTTAATTTTTTCTCCCCATTAAAATCCTATAGCATATCTAAACGAAGGAAGATATATAGAGTAGTCTCTTAAGTTATATAGAGACAGATCCGATGATAATTCTGTTTTTCAGGATGAGGCTACGGAGCCACTTCAGCCTGCCCCCACAAGTGTCCATGCCAGCCTCATGCTCCGCTTGAACATGGCTCAACAGCTAGGAAGGAACATGACAGCCGAGTCAGGGGCTTTCGGAAACTAACCCCTCCCAAGCAAAGCCGATTCTGACAACTTTCGCTTTCCCTCTCCGGCTCAGCAGAAGCATCCCCCAGAGACATTTTTATTGACTAAGCCCCAGTCGGTAAACACCCCCAAACATCACAGAAGAACAGAGAAAGAGTAACACCAACATGAGCCAAGGACTCATCTCTAGGAGTAAAAAAAGCCTGAAGACATTTGCTTCAATCAGGAGAGAGAGCTGTTTACTTACATTGCTGCAAGACCTTCCAACAGCTGGAGTCTTTGAACTTGAGTGCGCACAGATGTGGAGCTTTTGCTCGAAATCCCCTTCCCTTTGGCAGCGAGGAATACTCATAACTCTTTGGGGCTTCAGATTGATAAGTAATTTCCTGATTTGTTTTTAAGAGCATTCTCCCAGGCTTCAAGCAGTGGTGGAGAGAGGGAGCGTGCAAGGCCTGTGGTGTGCTGTAGCCTGCACAAACCTCCTGATGGTTTGAGCCTGAAAAAAGGATTTGTCAACCTCACGAACAAAAATAAATATCCTCCTTTATCTGTGGGCTCACTCTCCAAATCATATTTGGAAAACAGCACAAAGAGTCTGGACAATATTTGTCCTAAAAGTATAGTATTCAAGTTGATCTTTCTTGCTGGGGGAAACTAGGCCACCTTTGACTGGTTTTCAAAGACCAGTTGGTGTGATTGCTTTCTCACCAGCCACTTTAGAAGTTGTTCTTAGAGATCATGCCGTCCAGCCCTTTAGTTAACAGGTGAAGAAAATGAAGCCAGAGGCTTATGAGACTCAACCAGGATCACATGGCTAGTTAGTGGAAGAACTGGAACCAAGCACCAGCACCTGCTGTCAAGCTGGTGCTCTGTCCGCTACAGGGAGGTGGAGGCAGATGCAATTTTGAGATCTGACTCCTAAACTTTAGAAAATGTCACTGGACTAGGCCCTTAGTGTTTCTGAGTCTCAGTTCTCACAGCTTCCAAATAGGAATCATAATAATAGTGATCCTCGCTTGATCATACAGTATGTTGTTCACTGTGAAAGAGCTTCACCAAGGATCAAAGCAATTGTACCATATGATGGAATTTTGTCAACATGGCCCTATTAACATGCATCTCTTTTGCTTTCCATTCTCATTTTCCACCCACTGTTATTTTCTGTGCTGGAAGAAGCCATTGAGTGATTTTTGGGTGGGGAAGGAGGATATTGGTCAGGGAATGTGACAGGACATGGAGAAAACTTTTGGATCTTGGAAAACCCAGTCAAGATCAGATGAAAGGTTATACAGCATGTCTTTGACATGTGCCATGAAAAGAATACTGGATCTGGAAACAGAAAGTCAAGGCTCAGCCATTGCCTTGAACACTTATCAGCCAAGGGAACCCTGTGGAATCATGTAAACATTCCAAACCACAGTTTCCTCACCGGGGACATAATCCCTGTCCCACTGTTCTTACCTCATTTTGCTGTGATGAGGATCACATAAGGTCAAAAGCATTGAGACAGCGCTTTGCAACATTATAGGCCTTGAATTTGTAAAGTAGTTACTATGGTTTGAATGTGTATGTTCCTTCAAAATTCATAGGTTGGAACCTATGAACCAATGTGAGAGTATTAAGATGTGGGGCCTTTAGGAGGTGGTTAAATTATGAGGGCAGAGCCCTTATGAATGGGATTAGTGACCTTATAAAAGAGCTGGAGGAAACTGGCTGGGCCCTTTTTGCCCTTCTATCCTTCTGCCATGTGAGGACAGAGCATTCATTCTCTCCAGAGGACGCAGCAACAACAAGATGCCACGCCGGAAGCAGACACCAGGCCCTCACCAGACACTGAACATGCTGGTGCCTTGATCTTGAACTTCACAGCATCCATGACTGTGAGAAATAAACTTCTATTGTTTATAAATCACCTAGTCTGTGGCATTTTTTTGCAGCAGTTCTAATGGACTAAGACAACCATGTTTTCCAGTGTCCTGCCCTACATCTCACACAGAAGACATTGTTGCTGAGATGGTGCCGCTACCACTTCCCATTTAATCTGTGGCATTGGCTCAAACCCCTTAGAGCCAGGCTTCTGGATTCTGTATTGGCCTTTTCTTCCTCTCCTTTTGAGTATTTTTCACTTTCTTCCCCCGTCATTTGCCTCTTAGTACTGGTCTCCCCAGGTTTGCCATTATTGGTTGTCTTTCTCAGCTCAAATCCATTTCTCATGTAACAGTAAGAATAACAAGAAAAGAGAAAACATTTCGCTCAACCACATAGAAAAGCATTTATAGATTCTTGGAACAGATGGGGCTTTCTTTATCCTTGAAGCAGCCATCAACAAATACCAGATGAATCGAGATCAGCCTCACCTTTGAAAATGTTCAAGAATTAAGGCCAACTCATATTTAATTATTCCATTCGCTTCCTTTGCCCTTTTACAAATTCATTCTTTAAATGTCATTCAGTTAAGATTTGCACTTTATCATGAGCAATTTTCTAGTTGAGCCTTGTCTTTGGCAGCTTGGGCAGCCACAACAGCACGGTCGGGTTCTGATGAGGGTCGTCTTCCTGACTCGCTGGTTGCCTTGTTGCTTTGTCCTCATATGATGGGCAGAGAGAGAGAAATATCCTTTTCTTCCTCTTCTTAAAAGGCCACAGACCTACTTGATTATAGATCCATTCTTATGACCTCATTTAACCTAAATTACCTCCTAAAGACTCTATCTCCAGATGAAGTCACATCTGTGTTTAGGGCTTCAAACATGTGAATTTTGGGGTGGTGGGCGACACAATTCAGTCCATAGCAAGACTGGAGAAAGTGAGAAAAGAGAGCTAACATTTATTGTGCCTATTTGTTTATTTTCTCATTGAATTCTCTTATCAACTTTGAGAGGTTGGTAGTGATGCGTCCAAGGTCACAAAGCTAGTAAGTGGCAGAGTCAAAATGGGAACTGTGATGACCAGAACTCTGCTCTTTCCATGACATGCTCTGCCTTCACCTTTTATTCTCTCCTTGATTCTCAGCCATGACCACTATTTTTCCTTCCTGCTCATTCCCCATTCAGTTGCCTTGAGGCAGGACATTGTTATCCAGAGCACTATGAGAAGGAAAGGGAGGAGAGGGAAGCCCTGGAGAGTCCCTCAGTTTCCCCACTGAGTTCAAGCTGACAGCTGTGGATAGTCTGCCTAGAATGTTCTCTCCCTGCTTCTTTCCCAGCCTCCTTTATTTTGGTGAATCCTTCTCATCAATTCAAACTCCCCCCATGTGTTCCTTACTCAGGGAAGCTTTCTTTGGCCTGCCCCTCCCCCACCCTTGCACTCCCTTGCTATATATACTCTCTTATACTATTCTACTTCTCCTTCATTAACTTTTCTTCTTTCACAAGCTTACTGATCTGTAAGCTCCCTGAGGACAGGGATGTTTCCTCCCTGAGGAATCTCCAGCCATCAGAACATGAACATGAGAACCCACAGGGAAGGAAGGGAATATTAGGTAAGGGTGAACTAGGGAAAATAAATAGTAGTAGAAAGGTGCTGTGAGATTCTCCTGTGACAGTGTGACTAGCAAGCTCATGCCTGAGAGCACAGTCTAATGGGCCCCACTTATTAAGCCACCAAATATACTCTTTTTCTTTCTATTTTTCCTGGGAATGCTAGGTTTGACTAATCAAGGATCACGTTCTTGGAGCAAAGAGAGGCAGCTGAGGAACAGGTCTTGGGTCACAGCTGCTGGCCTGCTGATGAACCTCGGGACTCCTGCAAGGCAGTGTAGCCCAGCCCTCAGCACAATGAGGCTGCTTGTTCACATCCCATCAGTCTCAGTCTCTTTCCAGAAAGAGATGAAGCAGTTCCCTGATGTAATAGGGTGTAAAGAGGTGTAGAACCCTGCCAGGAGGAATTCCTACTAGGGCAAGACGTTTTCAGCTGAAGGAACCACATGTGCAAAGACATGGAATGATAGCACATTGTGTTTAGAGAACTACAAGGAGCATAGTTTTGTTGGGGGGTTGCATGGAAATGTGATAATAGAAATGAAAGTGCCAGATAAGTATTAAGTGTTTTCATTATTATCTATTTGTCAGCATTGTTTAGAGGGCCAATGAGAGAGTGCATGTGGAATTGTTTTATAAACTGGAAAAAACCCTATAAAAATATTTTTATTATAAATTCTTTTGGATGAAGATAACTAGAATACTAGACTAAGGAAACATGCTAGGAAATTGAATTATTTATGAGTGTTCTTTTATTTATAAAAGGAAAAGTTTGACTAATTTCCTTCTTCTAATCTCTTTTCAAAGTCTAGATTTTAAGTTTACAGTATCTGTTAAATATCAGTGAGCTGGGATATGTGTTTTTAATTCAGAACCATCCCTGGTCCTTTCTACACTTATAGAGCAGGGACCAGAAGCCTGGAACTACATTTCCCAGAATCCCTTGCAGCTACAGTCCCAGGTTAGAGTTGGCCAATGACAGCACCCACAGGGATGTGAAAGGCAGAAAAGAATGACAGGCCATTATTCTCTGGTGGCAGTTGCAGACAGAGAGATGACAGTAGCTGATGTGAGGTTTGCAGGAGCTTCTGGGTGAGATCCTGGAATCACACGTTTTAGTATGGCTCCCCACCAATCCTGTACTTCTGGGTTTACAGCAAAATAGCATGGTTTTTCTCCAATTGCTGGTTTCATCGTTCCCTTTTAAAAAATCTTTCTATCTAGAAATAATTACAGAATCATAGGAAGTTGCAAAATAAAGTTGAAAAAAAGCCCTAGCTTCCCTGAATGGTGACATCTTATATCACTGTGGTGTAATAATAAAATCAGAAATCAACATCAGTACAGCTAGATTACTAGACTATAGACCTTGCTCAGTGTTCATCAGTTTTTACATAAATTCACTTGTGTGTTGTATAGTCCAATATGATTTGATCCCATGTATATAGATTCCCTACAGTTCTTTCAATGGTTCTTTAAGGCTTTCATTTCTTGTCTTAAGTCCTACCTAGAGTAATGCTTATTTCCTAACTGAATGCTGACTGATATGATTAATAATTGCTTGGTGTGATCTCACATTTGAAGCCTTGCAGTTAAATTTTATTGCTTGCATTCCATTATATTTATTTATTTATTCAACTATAATATCACTCATTGGTATTTCTTTACATTTCCTTTTATCCCATTTTCATTGTCCAGGACATCATTACACTACATATAAATGACCACAATGGATCTTTTAGCTTTTTGCTAGACTTTGAGTTGCTCCATTCTCAAAGTCATCCTTACCATAGTAGATTAAAAATGCAATACTATTTTAATTATTCCTAAATAATGGTTAATAATTTATATGTGATAAGGCAGAAAACAAAAAATAACAGGTATACCTATCAGTTTGGAGGAGGCAAAGTTATCATTGTTGACAGATAATGAAATTGTATAACTAAACAAAGCCAATTTTAAAAGGATTATTAGAAATAATATATGTTCAGTAAGGTTGCCAGATACAAAAGTAAAGTGCACAGAAAATAGCTTTTACTATATACCAAAAGTAATCAGAGAATAACATGTTAAAAAACCCATATAAAATACAAAATGATGTTAGCTTCTTTGAAGAGAAAGGGTAGGCTGGCCTCTCCCTAACTCTGGGCTGTTTTCCTTACATGAGACTTTAATCATCTCGACTTGTGTGCAGAGACTCCCCAAATCTTGGTTAAGACAGATTTTTTTCCTTCTTCTTACCTCTGACTCACTAACCACAAGTGATCAAAATCTGTTCTGGAGAAGCCAAGGAAAATGAACGCTATGGCATACATGTCCTTTGTCCCTTCCTAATTAAGACCCATTGCCTCTAAAAGTGCCCTAGACTACAGAGATGCCCCCTGGCTCCAACTTAAAGTTTTTTGTTTGTTTGTTTACATTGTTTCCCCTAAGGCAGTGTAACAAATCGAAGCCACATATTTCAGAAGATGATCTATGCCTTACATTCACCATTTAGTTGGTTTTCCCAAAATAAATAAACTGAGCTAAAGAACTATGCATGTCTTCCCTCTCTCAGCCAATGGTACCAAGGAAAAAACATAGTTTTACTTTATTTTTTTGCCTGCCGAATATCACAATATTCTTTGGATAACTCCTTTCCTACCTTATGTGGGTTAGTTCGGCTATCATGTATAGAACCTTCACTCCTGCCACCTTCCCTGAGGTGAGCGAGTCCACCAGGCTGGGCTAAGCATAGCAGCCATCTGACACTCCTGGCAACAGTGACTAGGTTGAGGGGTGAGTATGTGGCCCAGGAAAGACAGCCTTTGGGAGAGAGAGAAGTCTCCTTTGCTTCTAGTGAAGACCATTACGGGTCCTCTTCTCAACAATGTATGACAAAGTCCACAGACACAGAAGGGAGAGGGACGGGAGAGGCGAACAGAGGAGAGAGAGAAAGACAGGAAGAAAATATCCAGAACATAATTTGAGTGCCTGGATTCCATCATGCATGAAGCTAACCCCATTCCTAGACTGCCCAGTTACACGAGCTAATGTATTCTCTTCTTTCCTTAAGGTAGTGTGAGTTGGGTGCCTGTCATGGGCAACACAAAGAGACATACAAAAGCTCTTTTATTCTGAACTCAGTCCTGTAAGACAGGTATAGGTTGAACCTTACGAAATCACCAGGATTCAACTTCTTTTGATGGCAAATGTGGAAAGTTTATTTAGTACAATTTAAGCATTATTATTTCCATTTCACAGATGAGGAAAAAAACTCAGTGTTGATAAGTAATATGCCCAATGTTGCACACTTGTTAGATGGCAGACCTGGGAATCAAATCCAGGTCTGTTTGATTCTAAGGTGCACAAGTGTATTTTTAGTTAATTACACTGCCTGCAAAAAGAAATCTCTTAAGAGCTATCCTTTGCTATTTGACAAAGGCCTTGAAAGGACACTAGGTTTTGACGTGTATCCATTGTGTGAACTTACATATGGTACCAAACATCTGCTTCTTTGCTTCCCAAATCCTTGTTCCACTAGATGTTTCATAAAGAGAAGTCAGATATATAAGCATGTAAAGCAAGATGGAAAACCATATTGTGCTCTGGTGTGTGTTTATAATTTGATAGGGATAAAGCTCTAGGTGATGACAGGTCAGAATTTCTAATTCAGTCCAGCTTTGGTTTTCACTCACAATCAAGAGATGCTTTTCTTGCCTCACAAAGGAGAGAATTTTTACCTGTTTTACTCTCTGAACAGAGAGGCTGTTTATAACTATTTCCCATAACTGTAACCCAGTGTATGTATAATGCAGCTGGGTCAGTGAGATAAGCCTTCTGGGTATTTTCTTTTATCATCTTCATCTCATGTGCTTGGTCACTGATGCAACAGAACAATGCTTGCCCAGGAAATATGTCTTTTCCTTAGTGGTGTTCTATACACACTCTAAATATCTCAGAGTATGATTCTGGGAAATTTATGTCTCATTTTTTTAGTATTTGTTATACCTGAGATTATTACAATTCAGGATTAATTTTAAGTGATGCTAGAGAATTAATGTGTCTTGTTACAGTATGGATAATAGTTGATAGTAAGTATTCTGACATTATCTGCCGAGCATCTCTTTTCCATGAGTTTCCTTCCCCTGTCTACATGGTGGCAAGTGTTAGTCATCAGTTATCACTGCTATAATGCTGTAGCATAATAAACAGCTCCAAAATTTCAGTAGCTTGCAACAGCAAACATTTATTTTTTTTTCTCATTCGTTGGAGGTATGAAACTTGCCCAAGATCACACAGCTGGTAAATGATAAAGCTGAGATTCATTCATTCAACAGATATCACTGAGCTCCTACTGAGTGCCAATTACAATGAAGAGGCTGATAAATCACCAAACCAAAGACTATTTATGTCTTAGCTGATGACATTAAAAGTGAAAATAATATCACTACAGCTTTGGATAGTCAATCAAAAAAAGAAAACATATGAAGCAGGAAAGATTTGAAAGGATCTGATAAATCAGGGGCGCTACCTTTGCTGGGGGTTGCAGGATATGGATCACATGAGCCAGACTAGTAGCCATAGCTGGATCATAATGAAATTAATTAGACAATGCAAATACAAAGGCATTCCAAACGGAAGCTGATGTTGCATCTTTTAATTTCATTTCAGAGAGAGGAGAAAGAGAAAAAAACATTTGAAACCATTTTTTTGAGTGTCTGTTCTGTGCCAGGCATTGTCATATTAGAAAAATGCACATAGCAGTCTTCTGAGAAAAGTGCATCTCTGGATATTGCTTTTCTTTTTTAAATGTGTAATGCAAGGATAGTGCTATTTCTTTCTTAGTATCATCTGAGTTTGTGCCTAACACATTGCAGGCCCTCAATGAATGGTAGTTTTTTTTGGCAGATTATGTTTTACCATTCCTCCTTACTAACAGAGGCCTCATTCATTTGGGGAGGTAATGTGACCAGGTAAATTCTTCCCTTTCCAGACTCGCTCAGTGTCAGTAAAGGCCATGTATCCCCTCCCCCTATTGTTAGAATGATGATAAGTAAGCAGAGCTTGCTGGAAATCTTCCTAAAGGAGATGGACTCGGCTGATGTAACCTGTTCAGATTTTGTTCTTTGTAGTTTGCCATTGATCCAGAATGCAGTCATGACATTGAGGTAGACCAGATGTCTTGTGATCATGATAAAGAAAGCTGTGTACCAAGATGCAGGAGCAGGAATGTAGAAGGCACCTGGGTCTCTGATGACAGTGCGAAGTTGCCATGGGCTGAATGTTTGCCCCAGTTCTACATTGAAACCCTAAACCTCAATGGGATGATATTAGGAGGTGGGGGCCTTTGGGAGGTAATTAGATCATTAGTGTGGGGCCCTCAAAATGGGATTAGTGCACTTATAAGAAGAGATAAGAGAAAGGTTTCTCTCTGTTTCTTTCTCTCTGCCATGTGAGGACACAGCAAGGAGACCACTATCTGAAAACCAAGAATCAGGGTCTCACCAGAAACTGGACCTGCTGGTGCCTTGACCTCAGACTTCCCAGCCTTCCGAACTGTCAGTCATAAATGTTTATTGTTTAAGTCACCCAGTCTATATATGGTATGTCATTGTAGCAGCCTGAGCTGACCAAGACGGAAGACATTGCCTCAACCCTTGATTGAATATCTCCAAACTAGCTCCTTTTTAGGTGAGAAAAATAAACCCCTATTTGGCCAGGCCACTGAAGGTGGGTTTCTGTTGCTTGAAGTGAGACACATTCCCTAACCGATATAGCTCTCCTTTGCATTTCCATCCTAGTTTCAATATGGAATACAGATTTGTGTATAATACTTCACTGTTGCAAAAACTTGGCTTTTATTTTTGTGCAAATTTTCTGGAATAGTTTATTTTTCTTTTTAGACGAGACATTATTTGGATACGGTATAACAAAATTCTTCTTGAGCAAAAACAACTAAACATGTCTTTTTTCTTTAAAACCAACCATCCAACACACAGTTATTACAGACTACAGAAGCATCTCCACCTGGCTGAATGACTGTGCTGAGCTCAATTTTGCCAATCATGGTAACATCAGACAAAGCAGAAAATCAAAGCTTAAAATGAAAAATAACATCCAAAGGAAGAGATGCAACCAAAGAATTAATGAGGCTTTTTTTAAGGTTTGCATTCTTTTGTCCTATAACTTTAGCAGGGAAGTTTGGTAGGAAAAGAAGCACAAATTTCAGGGCAGAGAATCCAGATTCAAATTCCCACTAAACCACTTACCAGCTGAGTTAATTTGGGCAAGACTTTTCTTCTTTCCAGGGTTTAGTTTTCCTGGAAAATCATGAAGAAGGAGATGATGATAATACCTACTTATAGAGAAGATGTGAAGGGTAAACAAGGTGATGTATGTGGAAGTACTTTGTAAACAATAAAATATTATTTGTGCTTCTGTTACTATTGAAGAGACACGTCAGGTGTGAAACAGCATCCAGTTTGTCCAGTTGCTACCTGGCACCCATGCGTGGTCTTGAGGTGTGAAACTGAGATGCTGAAGGTTATATGGGCTGTTAATGTTCTGTTGAAGGTTAGCACATAAGGCCTTGCATGGTTATAATTGTTTCTTGCAAACACAGGTGCCAACCATTAATGGGGTGGGTGTGGGGGTGGGGAAAGGAAGAAAACTATCATTTTTGGTCGTTTGTTATGAGCACTTTGTTGATTTACACATGTGATTTTCTTTAGTTAATTGGAGACGTGAAGCGACATCCACAAATCCTGTGAGGACAGAACTTTTACATTTTCGTAAGTGAAGTAACATTGCATGCCAAGTTGGTGGGATCGTGTGGCTTAGGGACAAGGATCAGGAATGTTGACTCAGGAAGGGAAGCTGGAGGCCTGGGCCAAGCTTAGGGGAGAGGTCTGTGATCTGAAGTTAGCTGATTAGTCTCTCACAGAAGGATGACAATCTTCCTAATCAAAGGTGAGGGAGACTTAGCCCTGTTTACATGGAAGCAAAGAAGAGAAATGAATTTCCCAGCCACTAAGGACATCCTATGTCAGTTCATCATACACACATCTCTTCTGCTCTGTGGCTGGCACTGAGTCAAACACTTTAAGTAATTAACTCATTAATTTCCACCACAATATGATGTGTAGGTACTACATTCATCCCCATTTTGCAGATGAGAAAACTGAGGAAGAGAGAGAGTGTTAGTGACTTGCCCAAAGTCATCCAGTTGGATTGAAACCCAGGCAGCCTGATTTCTGTGTCCTGCACTTCACCATGATGTTACTTTGCCCCTCCAGGGGAGAAATAAAGCAGAACATATGTCAGACAGCTGGGCTGTGAATCTTGAGAACTCAGCTTCCTAAGAAACTCAAAAGAGTTAATGTATTTTCTTGGTGAAAGAAAGCTGAAGAACTATTCAAAGATTCTTCTGGTTTTTCACTGAATTAAATGTAACCATCTATTCATATATAGCAATGTCTCTTTTTAGTCTAATATGAGATTTAGGGATTTGGGAGGACATCTGGAATTTATTTATGCCATTTGGGTTTTGAAATTCAATATTAAATTTTTAAAATGAAAGAGACAATGAAATCAGAGTAGACCGTATTAGGGAAATCTGAGCACACAGGGCACATGTTTGCAAACTAGATTTCAATGTCTGGATAAAATATTGCTCTAAATGTCTTGGATCATTCCTCTTTAAAGGGAAAAACACATTTCTGGAATTGTTTTGACCCTCTGTATGTATGGCAATGGAAAGGACTATATTTCAGGGTTTTTCTTCCCCCAGGTAGTGCTGTAAACAATGTAAGTGATTAACTTGCCTATGCTAGGATTATGGCACAAAGATAATTAGAAACACCTTGGCAGTTTAGTTTTTCTTTCTGATGCAGGAGAGATAGCACGGACTTAGAGACAGACAGCCTTGGACTGGTTTTGCCATTTTATTTGTTGCATAATTTTGGGCAACCTCCTCCAGCCAGTTTTTTAACCTAGAGAATGTTTCAAACAGAAGGTTTAAGGTGGAAAACAAATTTAGAGAATTTTGGGTGGTTCATTAAGGCGGAAGTGGAAGGTGCTTGTTGGACTGTCAGGAGATGAAACCTAAGTGGTAACACCATGAAAAGTCTTGTGTCCCAAGCCACGGTGTTTGGACTTCATCCTGAGAGCAATAAAGAACTACCAAAAAGCGGTTTTAATTTTAATCCTTTTAAACACTAAACAGAATCGCTTTTCCTTATTACAAATGTAGTAGCTTATTGTAGAAAACAACAGATAAAGGAGAGAAACACTTTAAATGGAATCAAGCTTAGAGAGCGTTACTGTCAACCTCTTGAGAATATTTTTCTCTCTGTATTGGAGATGGATGTTTTAATAAAAATGTAATCAGATTGTACCCATTCTTTTATAATATTCTTTACTATTGTGATTATGTGATTACCTACGTAAGTCAGTATGGATTTCCTTACGTTGTCATTTTAATGGCTACACGGTATTTGTAGGTGTGTGGATGCGCTATAATCTCTTTATCGTTGTTCTTGGATGTTTAAATTGTTTCCACATGTTGGAGTAATAAAGAAACCCTGTAATGAACATCCCTGTAACTAAATTTTAGGACATGTCTGTGATTATTTCCTTAGGATGAATTTTAAAACATGGACGGATATGGTTATTTTAAAGAGTTTCGTATATATTGCCAAATTATTCCCCAGAAAAGTTGTGTGAATTTACTGTCCTATCAGCAGAGTTTGAGGCTACTCTTTTTATTCTAGAGCCTAAGCATGAGATGGCAGTTTCTGACAGATTAGAGCATGTCTCAAGAAAGTGTCAAAGATGGTGAAATTGGGAAAATTAGGAGGAACAATCGGGGGGGGGGGGGGGGCCAAGGGGGGGGGAGGGGGGGGGGGGGGGGGGGAGGAGGGGGGGGGGTGGTGGGGGGGGGGGGGGGTGTCAAGCGTGAGAAGTTGCCATCTTGGAAGATGGAACTGGCAGTGTCTTCAAATATTTGTAAGACCCCATACGGAAGGAGGGTGACCATCTTCTATGTAGTTTCCAAGGACAGAACTAGGATCAATTGGTAGAAGTTCCAGAAAGAGTCTGCCTTCATAGGAAGAAGATTTTCTCAATTTAATGCTAAAATATGCCAGTGGTTTATGTAGTATATTGGAAAGATGTCTCAGGGATATTCCCATTTGGAATATATGTCCTTTCAAGGAAAACAAAAAACAAAACCAACAGTATTAGTTCATTCTTGTGTGGCTATCACAGAATACCTGAAACTGGGTAATCTATAAAGAAAAGAGGTTTATTTGGCTCACAATTCGGGGACAGCTGCATCTGGCATGGGCCTCAGGCTGCTTCTACTCATGGTGGAAAATGGCAGGGCAGCCTGTGGGTGCAAGCAGATCACATGGCGAGAGGAAGCAAGAGAGAGAGGGAGGGAAGGTGCTAGTTTCCTTTAACAACCAGCTCTCGTAGGAACTAATAGAGTGAGAAATCACTCACTACGCCCACACCTAGGAGAGCATTAATATTCATGAGGGATCTGTAACCATGACCTAAACCCCTCCCAACATTGCCACATTGGAGATCAGATTTCAACATGACCTTTGGGGGGACAGGGGACAAATATATGTAAACTATATCACCAACTTTACAATTTTCTTTTGACTCGATGGTGTCCTCTAGGCTAGTTAATAGTTGTAAGTTGTAGATATAAACCTAGATGATATACCTTCACTGGAGACCTGTGAAGCTGAGTTTAAGTGCAAATGTTATGTCTAATTGGTAAGTGTGAGAGTGACTTTTTGCTGCAGTCAATCCTCATGTTTCACAGATTCTGCCATTGCAAATTCATCTACTTGCTAAAATTTATTTGTAATCCCCAAATCAATACTCATGATGCTTTGATTGTCATTTGTGGATATGCAGTCGAGATCAAAGAAGGCAAATTTCTGCCTTCTCCTTTCAGCTCTCATGCTGTGAAGAGTCTTTTTTTGCAGCATATTTAGTGCCATGTTTCTTGCATTATTGTGCTTTTTGTTTGTGATTTTGCTGTTTAAAACAGCCCCCAAGCATAGAAATGCTGTCTAGCATCTCTAAAGTGCAAGAAGGCTGTAATGTGCCTTATGGAGAAAATATGCATGTTAGCTAAACTTCATTCATTACAAGAGTTACAATGCTGTTGGCTATGAGTTCAATGTTAGTGAATTAACAACATATATGAAATAAGGTATCCTTAAACATAAACACACACAAAACAAGGTGATGTAATGATTGACTGCCAAAAACGTTGTTACCAGGGCTTCTCAGGAACCTAACCTTGTATTTCCCCTAGAAGCAATTGTTTGTTATTTGCTATTTCAGCATTCCTGATGACTTTATAGAACATAACTATTGTGAATAGTGAGAATCGACTCCATGTGTTTTTAAAAGACTGCCGGGTTACTTTTGCCCACAGAACCCAACTCCCAAACTCCTGGTTACTTAATTCAATCCCAAAGCCCTGGCTACTCAGAGGATGACTGGCTATCCATGTGGAGGCCTTTGAAGACTTTTTCTGTGGACAGACCATTGCTGTTATACCTGCCAGACCCTGGATAGATGAGGTCAAACCTAAGCACATCTGGGGCTTGTAGGCTGCAGGGATGAGGCCACCAGCCCAGTCTAACCCTGCCTGGTCAGGAACGAGAGAGCCGATGGCTAAAAACCTATCCAGAAGAGGCAAGAAGTTTCCAAGCCCTTGATGCATGCTCCACTGTCCCGTCACACTTTACTTGCAAAACACAAATGCAAAAATAAAACTATTAGGCATTTCAAGATGTGACCACAGAGCATTAAATCCCAAGCATGGGGCTGCTGGCGAGTGCAGTCTGACTGCACTGGCCATAAGCCCGTGAAGCCTGTCCTGTCCACTCCTAGCTCTGCAGTCTGGTCTGGCTGAAATGCCATGGCCTGGCTGTGTTCCTTCTTCTCTATACTTTGTCCTATTTGTCTCCTCTGCACTTCTTAGGAGACGCACATTGTCTTGTCCTGTGATAGGTCATTCAAGTGTTGTATATTCTCTAATAGCCAGGGCCTGACTCATATTTTATCCCCCTAAATGCAGAACACAGTTTTGAGTACCATAAAGAGCATTTTAGTTGATGAGGAGTGGGCACAAGAGGAAAAACTTAATTGAGCCTTAAAAATAACTGTTGATATTAGTTGAGCATTCCAGAGGCTGGACACTGGATAAAGGGCTTTGGTAAAATCTGTGCTTTAACCTTCCACCCACCACTGCAAACCACCAGACCTCCCCAAAGACCAGCAAAGGATTAACATCTGGCAAACCAGGGGTCTTCTAGTAGCTTTCTGATTGGTGGGCACCTGTGACCTTGATCTCAGTTTCTACTATAGACCTCACTATTCCTCTATGGATTGTCCTTATTTTTTTGATGAGAAAAGGAAGCTTTTCACATGCACATACATAACTAGCAAGTGGCACAACAGGGGTCTGAGCTGACCCTCTAATGGTTCACAGTGCACAATCTTAGTTGCTATGACCGCTTGAAAACTGTGGGTCCTTGTTTGCAAACTGGTAGCCAGATTTGATCGCTGCATAGTTAGGAGTTTAACAAATGATCTGAATTAATTGCTATTATTAAAAATTGGAAGAGTTCACACAAAAATCCCTAATTCTGGCTTCTCTGGTAGCAGCGGATGGGTGGGGCCTAGTAGCTGGTGCCCTTGAGGGTGAGCCGTAGGAGCTCCAGTTTCTCAGGTCTGCAGCCTGCCCATCACATTCATTTGTATGTCCTGCCCAGCTCTTTAGGCACAGATTTAGGATCCTGCTCACCGCAGCACCAACTCCTTACCTGAAGTAAGATATCATCAGATCCTCAAGTTTCTATTATTACTTAACATCTGAGTGAACTTGCCCAAGGTCACAAGGCCCAGAAGTGAAGTCAGGTTTGATCCTAGTTCCCCAGCAGAGTCTTCTTGAATTTTTACAATCTATAAATGGCATGGACGCACTATCCCCCAAAAGTGAGCCCTGGCTAGTATATTCCCAATGCATTGAGCTCTGCAGATTGCTCTGATAAAAGCAAGAATCCTGTGGTGCTGCACACGCATATATGAGCAGGGATGGGTGAGGCATGTCTGCAGAAAAGTGTGCTTTAAATATTAGCAAAGTTCAAGGGAGCCCTTCACATTCTGCCGGTCCTGCTTCGGGACCCATGATTTAAATTTATGCCCTATAGCACTGGGGAAAAAAACTCAGTTTTCCCCTCATGACCATCTCTCTGCTTCCTGAGGTCAACATGTGTGTTGTGCGGGGCCTCCTTTATTGCGTGTTCTCCCCTGGAAGGGTTCCTGGAGTGCACTCAATATCCTGATGACATTCCCACATCAAAGACCACAGGGATTTAGTCCATCCAACATGAGCCGCATTAAGCAGAGCCCACGCAGGCTCCAGAAGCTGCGTCATTGGACCAGCTTTCCGGCACCCAGGACAGAGAGCAGCGGAACTCACTGGACAGGGAGCCTCGGAACAGCCATGGCCTTCAGAGCACCATGCAGGTCCTCAGAATGAAGTTCCCAGCTGGCCCCCCACTTCCAGTCCCTCCCCCACCTCACGCCAGCTGAATCGTCCCCAAACTCTGCCTCCCACATGTCTTTCCTTGCTCAAAAACATGACAGCTTCCCATTCTCTGCAGAATAAAATCAAAGTTATCTCTCCTGTATTCTCAGGCTTCACAGTTTGAACCCTTCCCCAACACTTATCTAACTTTTGTCTTACTATTTTCCTTCCAGAATATTCTTCTCTGACCAAACGGGTCTCCCTGGCTTTCACCAAGGACTCAGTGTGCAAACTTTTCCTCCCCTGTTCTTGACTATATATGGGGGTCCTCTCATTCCTTCAAGGCCCCATTCATTCTCCTGTCCTGTGAGGTTTGAGACCTCTGAGCCTCATTTTCCCTAGTTGGAAAGTGGGTTTTGATGAGGATTAAGTCTACACCACCCGCCTTCCACGCGAGCATCTTCACAGAGATCCGTGAGTACTGTGATGGGCCTTGACTGAAGACTTACATGCCCACTAAACATCCGCTTCCAGTTTCCAAGGATGACGATGAGTCAGAGCTACAGATTTTCTTTTTCTGTTGCCTTCTAAGATTCATTCATTCATGGATTCAAACACATTTGGACAAATAAGAGGTCCAGTCTTATTCTCCACTCCTGTCTCCCCTCATTCACTTGCCGTGTTGCCTAGTTCTTTCCTCTTCCTCAGCTTCTTTTTCTTTCCTGGTCAAATGAGAGTAACAACGACCTTGAGGGGGAATTGGGAAGACCACATAAGATAACATTTGTCCAGCCCCCGCTTAGGACCTAGTGCACTGGCCAGACACACAGTGGGCACTTCACAAATGCCCATCGTTCCTTTCTTCTGATGACTTTTGCAATCTATTAAGGACATCGTGGACGGCAACCTTGTCCAAATCACCACAGACTTCCTGGACCGATTAGGTCTGAGACACGAGCTCTATTTGAGGTGTTTATATTCTACGAGTGTGTCTCATGGCTTCTCTCAAATTTTTGTCAGAATAACTTTTGAAGAAAATCTGAAAATACGAGCTGAAAGAAAAATACTCATCTGATCCTCCCTTTTATGGGTATTTTGGCAATTTGTCTGTCCAAACTAAACAGTCTCTTTTACAGTCACATCTAACTTTATTCTCAAAGAATTTAAAACTTGTCCTGGAATGAACTTGCAGGCCAGTTTCTTTTAAAATACAAAATTAAAATACTTTAAAAGAGGCAACATGAAACACCACTGGCTCTTTCAAGCAAACATTGCATCAGCAATTTCCAGGACTTGGGGCCTTTTCATTGGAAGGAGAAACGATATTTTGCAAAAACCCCCCCCCCATCACAGTGCAAAGAATAACTAATTCTAATATCTCTAATCTGCAGACAAAATAGAAATCATCTCATTGACATATAGAGTATGCAGCTATTTGGAGCTAATATCATATTTTTATTAGATTTAATTCTCCTCTAAGTTAATATTCCAGAAATTAATGCAGCCCTCTGGATCATATGTACCTGGGTATATTAGAAGGGAAATATTGCTTGTGAATGGACACTAATCAGTTTTCAGGGTAATCAGGGATGTGGAGATTTGGTTTCAGCAAGAGAAGATGGCCAAGCAAGCTGGCACATGTGGGATGCTTTGGCAGGTAGAAGTCAGCAAGGACTACGTGTCCAGGGAAGGAGGCAGGAGTGGGCAGATGGTAGAGAAGAACGGTGCTGAGAGTGGCCATTGCTATCCAAACCCCAGCTGCCCATAGCACGAGATGCTGCATTTTTTGGCTAGTGTTAGTTATGGGCAATTCCGATTCTGGCATCTGTGAAAACGATGGCAAAGACCTTGTGCTCACCCACTTTCTGAAATGCTCTGTACCTTGCTCAAGCCTTTCTGCAACCTGAGGTTGTAGCTGGAGCCTCTGCTACATTTTCACTTTTCAGTCATTTTATTCATTTCATTCAGAGCCATGGTGTTGGTATATTGCCTTTTAGGGCATAGTTTTTGTCATTTTGCAGGTTTGGAAGGAAGCGTGTGGCTCTCCAAGAACTGAATCTGTGTTTTACATCCAGAGTGGCAGGGTGGAAAGATTGTGGGCGTTGGGGTCATACAAACCCAAGCTTGAGTCCTGGTTTTTCCACTTACTGACTTTGGGCCAACCACGGAGCCTCTGTGAATCTCATTTCTTCATCTGAAAAATTTCATTGTCACAAAATGGGAGGCAGCCGTTTTATACTTCCTTTTTTTGAGGATGAAGAGCGGTAATCAAGTGACATGTTTGACACACAGTGGGAAATTTAATAAATGACAGTGAAAATAAAAAGAGTGGTAAGATGTAAAGCAGGGGGCATATTTGGTCAAGATCCTCTGATGAATCTGAACTCATCAGGATGAAATTGACTGGATAGATGCATTTTTTAAAACCATTTTCCAAAATTTAAATTGCAAACTTACCAGATATGGTAGACTTGCCTTTAGTTCAAATATGCTTAAGTCTCCAATATTCTAAAATAAATTGTATTCGAAAAATAAATTATATTGCTTTTGCTAACTCCTCAAGCTGACTTCTTCTCTTTCCTTCCAGGTTCCACCATGTTTGCTGAAGAATTAAGCTACAATTGGTGTAGACTCTTTCTAGCCAGTCCTTCCTTCCTTTCATAGCCTGATTTCTATTTCTTCAACTCTCCTGAAGGGGCTTTGTAGAGTCTACAAGTTATAGATGTCCTTGCACCTTGCATACAGCAAACAGTCTCGTCAGCTCTGTAGCTTTCCATACTATTGGCCACTGCTTCCCCTGAAACAGCTGGTTTCCCACCTCAGCTGCACATTACAATCACCAGGGGAGCTTTAACAAATTATTTACACCTGGGTCCCACCTCTAGTGATTCTGATGCAATGGTCTTGTGTGTAGCCTGTGTTGGGGGATTTTTCAAATCTCCCTCGTTGATCGTTAAGGTGCATCCAAGGTTGAAAACTGCAGCTAAAACTCCTGCTCTCCTAGATTTAGGTAATATTGCAATGCTCTGTTTCTCACACTTACCAAACACTTCTTCTGAATCTTTTTCAGGATCTCACTCAAATCCTGTTTAGAATGCTCTTTCATGTAGTAATGGATGCAAATCTTATAATGAAGGCAATTTACAGTTGGAGCTGTTGCTATGGTGTTGTTAAAACAAGCAAACGGAAAAGACATTCTTGGGGGGGAGGGGAGAGAGGGAGGAGGGAGGGAGGTGTCGGTGATGGGCCATAATAATCATATACAGTGTATATTGACAAAATAAAAATTTAAAAAAAAAAAAAATAAAAAAAAAAAAATAAAATCTGCAATTTTTTGTTTAATTAGAAAGCTTACCAAATGCATGTTCATGCCGGATGGCTGTGGAAGAAGAGAAAAGGAAGTAAGAAAGAAAGAAAGGAAGGGAAGAAGAGAGAAAAGAACATCTTATGCTTTATGACTCAGACAATACCCTGCCTATCTAATGCTTTTTCTCTTCTGTTGCATTCCCACAGAAGAAACAGAAATTTTAATATTAGCTATGATTTACAGTGCATTGTATTATCTCATTTAATCCTCACAATAAGTCTAATGAGATGGATACTATTATCCTTAATTTTTACAGCAAGGAAATGGAGGAGAGGAGAAGTTAGTTGCCCAAGAGCACACACCTAGAAATGACAAGAGCTGAGGTTTTATCCCAGGTCTGTTCTGACTTCAGAGACAGCCTACACTTTGTTGTCTCTTTAGGCTGGAATTCAAAGTAATTAACACCAAATCTTGGGAAATTACTTCAGAAGTCTTACTCAAAGAAGATAGGCAAATACCTAAAATCAGTCTCCTATCTCCTATTAGTTTTTCTTTCTCCAGGGCAGCTAGCCTGAGGTCCTGCAACTGTTTTTCATATGCTTTTGTTTTAATACCTTTACCTTCTTGGTTACCCAAGCCATCTCTGGTTCAGCTTGACAATGGCCCTATTAACATGCGCCATCCAGAATCTAATATAGTAGTGTCTGTCACTAACCAATTATTGCTTGTGTTCTGGGAGAATGGCTGGGTCAATAGCAAAATAGAGCATTTGTGGTGATGGTTAAGTTTCTATGACCAAAAGAAAGGGCTGGAAATAAAGGACTAGATTTTCTTTGAGAGGGATTGGCCAGAGCTGAAAATATGGATTAACCTACAGGTCTCAGGGGTAAGAAAATGAATATCTTTAGGGAAAAGTGATTTGGGAGAATCCCTTCCTTCCTTTATTCTTTCTTCCCTTCCCCTGATACTTTCGTCCCATAAAGCACCCAGCTGTAGCTTGTATCTATCTATATTAAGTGAGTTTTCTCATTAACCAAGAGTTATAGATTTCCTTTAGCAACACCCTAGCAACAGCTTCAGCTGTAAATTGCCCTCATTATAAGACTTGTATTCTTTACCACACAAAACAATGTTCTAAATAGGATTTGAGTGAGATTTTAACACAATATAGTAGTGGATGTTCAGTGAGAGATTAATGGATTGCTGAAAATAAAACTGAGATACAGGGGAAAAATATTTGTTCAAAGGCAGGACCCAGATGAGGGTAAAAGAAAGGAAATTCATTTCCTTTTCTTCAGTCCTTTGCCCTGAGCACACCAGAGTATTCACGGGTTACTTTAAATCTGAAAAGACTCAGGATTTAGCTGCCAGGAAGTAAAATTTCATGTTCAATTGCAGTAACCAGATTGGTCTTTGGGGTTCACGTATTTTGTTCCTCCTCCTCTTCATGCCATGGCTTTGATCTTCTGTTTTCATTTAAACTGCTTTACTTTGCACATTTCTTTCATTTTGCCTCATATCGTGTAGAAAGAGCTAACTGACATTTATGGAGTTTCTGCTATGCAACAGGCACTGTGCTGAGCACTTCAGTTATCTGGGGACATACATACTTCAGGAAATAAAGTGTAAATACAAAGAAAGAAAGAAAGAATTTAGACTTGAGGGGGAGATGCAGAAAGAGGGCGCACACACACATACACACACAATGAAGAGAGGAGAAGGGGCTTCAGATTCTCCATAGAAGGGCTAAAGGAGTATAGAGATTTAAATTTGCCAGAGGGGCCAGGAAAATCGTCAATTTGCCCAGTCTGGGAGAATGGGCAGCAACATACATTTTACATTTCCTCCTCCAGCCTGTGTGGCAAGAGTTGTGAGGACACCAGCTCTGCTGGCACGATTACCTGTTTATTTATGGACATGTTGCTTCTAGCTGATGGTGAGGCTTTGGGTCTCGTGTAAAATAGAGGTTAACCTACTACCAACCTTACAGGGGTGTTGGGAATATAAATTGAGGGTTTACCTACAACTGTATCTTCTGTGCCTTGATTGTTCTCTGCTCTCCAGTGCTACTGGTAAGGTAATGTGCATGCATGTGCATGTTTATTCAGGACATATCTGTTGAATGGCAAAGACCCTTGAAATTTTCCACACAGCGAGAAAATGGAAACTCTTCTTATGTCTCTAGATTATATTGGATTGAACCATATTAAATTGCCACTTCTATAGATCAAAAACACAGCTCGTATTTTAACATAGGAACATTTCGCATAAAAATATCCAGATATATCAGCTTTCTTGAAAAATCTGAAGCTGTAGCACCACCGGGCCATATTACCCCACGGACACCACCCACTGGAGCGGGTGGGACTGCCTACTTCAGCAGGAGCACGCAGTCCTGGGTTTCTGGGGTCTCCGCGATGCATACTCACTGTGCATCTCCTGGTTAGTCCCATAAATTCAGGGTTGCAGCCCCTGACTTAGAGTATTGCCCAGACCTACGCTAATGTCTTGCTGATAACATACCCATGAGAAATGGTTATATTTTTGTGAGCAAAAGCCTTAGTGCAGCAATGTAGAATTGTGTGAGCAAATAGCAGGCACAAATCATCCCAAACCAAACATCTGAGGCCTTGAATAATCAAGGCAAGCCAGGGAGAGCCAATCTGGATTTTGCTTGTAACTCTTCTTAGACAGCATTGTGGAAACACTTTCATCTCGGTTGAAATTCTCTCCTTTGACATGTTTACACTCACAGGCAAGTCCATTCACTGGATACCTAGTATGTTTTCATTCCTCTTGTTTGTACTTTTGTTTCTAATCCCCCACTAGGTGTCAATTTGTCCAGAGAGAAGAAATATGCCACGAAAAAGAGGTCAAGGGAAAAACTAGCTGGCCAGCCAAAAGGATCAGGTTCCTAACCATAACTAGCATTTATATTTCACCTCCTAAATTCTGTACATTTTCTTACATAATGTCTCATTTAATACTTCCAATAAGTCCAGTGGAGTAGGTATATATTATTTCCATTTTTAATGATGAACAGAGGCTCAGAGAGTTCAAATAACTTTCCCCAAATCACACAGGAAGGGTTAGGGCTGAAACTGGCACACAGAGAGTTCATAATTCCAGATCTGCATTCTTTTTAGTTGGCCATGAAGAACAACAGCAGTATAACCTGGATGAAAGGCTTTGCTGCAACTAGGTTTAAAAAATAATTTGAATGTTTTAGTTGATCCTTTTATGAGATGGGCTTACTAGCAAAGCTGATACAAATTTAACGTTAAGGTAAAGAGAGTGTTAGAATCAGAGAGGGTAATAGTTCACCTGTGCTCTGGGCTGTTGGACAATATCCAGAGCAACCCTGGAAAATATCTGATTATTTTTTAGATATCACTAATTAAACTCTATACACTTTCTCACTAACTCTGGATTGGGTTCAGATTTTCTCTCAATGCAAGGCTTCAGATAGGCACTATTCATCCCAGGACTTTGATACAGAGTTGTCATGAGATGTGAAAATCATCTGGAATCTGGTAGTCAAGTCTGGATGGACATGTGTTTCAAGAGGGGCATGCATATCTAGGTGAATCACAGGGTGTCTGGGGAAAGTCCTCCGTGTGAGCATGGGGAGACCCTGGAAGAGGGTGTGGGAGGCAGATGACAGTCCTCAAGTATTTAAAATGCCAGAAAAAAGAGGACTTTTCCTTGCTACTTCTAAAAGCAGAATGAAGACCAATAGAGAGATGTTAAAAACAAAGCAAAACAAAACATCTGGTGTAATAAAGAACTTTCTCGTGACCAGTGATTTTTTTTCAGTGTGCACTTATTTTATTAACAATGAGGTTAAACATCTTCATGTTTATTGGCCATTCTTTTTATTTATTGAAGCATGATTAGTTGTACATATTTTTGGGGTACAACGCTGAATACCATTGACT
This sequence comes from Galeopterus variegatus, assembly GCF_000696425.1. Classification (NCBI taxonomy): domain Eukaryota; kingdom Metazoa; phylum Chordata; class Mammalia; order Dermoptera; family Cynocephalidae; genus Galeopterus; species Galeopterus variegatus. Next base: position 152,372 of record NW_007726361.1, read on the forward strand.
GGATAAAGAAATTGTGGTATATACACACAATGGAATACTACTCAGCCATAAAAAGAATGAAATTCTGCCATGTGCAGCAACATGGATGAGCTTGAAGAAAGTTATGTTAAGTGAAATAAACTAGACACAGAAAGAGAAATATCACGTTCTCACTCTTAAGTGGGTGTTAAGAAAGCAAGCAAGCAAGAAAGAATGAAAGAAAGAAAGAAAGAAAGAAAGAAAGAAAGAAAGAAAGAAAGAAAGAAAAAAAAAAATAATACTACATTGATCTTGAATCAGTAGCAGTGATGTTTTAATGGAAGGAGCAGCCGTGTTAAATGAGTGTTTTGCTACTGCTGGCATTGAAGCTGAAGTGAGATCTGTAGCGTGGATAAATTCTAAAAGTCTATTTGATTACTGTTCCATCTCAGCCTCAGGGACGAACAGGAGGGCAATCAACACATTTTTGTTATGTTTAAGAGTCTGGTACATAAATTGTCTTCAAGAAACGAGAGTGTTAGGGGCCGGCCCGGTGGTGCACTGCTACAGTGCGCTGCTTGGGAGCACGGTGGCGCTCCCGCCGAGGGTTCGGATCCCACATACAGACCGGCCGCTCACTGGCTGAGTGAGGTGCGGGAGCAACACTGAAGGTTGCGATCCGTTGCCGGTCACGAAAAAAGACAAAAAGGAAAAAAAAAAAAAGAAATGAGAGTGTTTTTTTTTTTTTTTTACATGTCCAGATTACACTAAAATCACATAAGGTGCTATTTTTTGTAAGTAATAAAGTGGATGAAGGTCAGCAATTTTATATGGCTCAGCATAATTCATACAAAGGCAAGGGAATGGACTCAGATTCTTTAGACCTATGTCAAGAAGAGGGGTGCCCGAGAAACTGTGAAGAGATCACTGTGCAGAGGCATTGGGTATGAGGAGAAGAGCAGTAGGGATGAAAGTGGAAAAGAAGGATGGTCAAGAGATTTTCAACGGTCCCCTAAAATCATGCCAAGGAATATGGTCTTTATAGTGAAGAGAAAAGAGGAAAAGCTAAGTGCTATGGATTTTGTGTCCCCCAAATTTTATGCATTGGATGCTTAATCCCCAAATTTATATGTAGATGATATTTGGAAGTGAGGCCTTTGGGAGGTGATTAGGATCATATAAGGGCATTAAGGTGGGCCCACCAGGTTGGAGTGGTGACTTTATAAGAAGGGGAAGAGCTGGTATGCTCTTCCTTCTTGCTGTGGGAAGCCCTCGACCATGTTATGACGCAGCCAAGGCCCTCACCAGATGCCAGCCCTGTGCTTTTGGACTTCCCAGCTTCCAGAACCCCTGTTCTCATAAATTACCTGGTCTGTGGTATTCTGTGATAGCCACGGAGAACAGACAAAGACCATAGCAAAACACTAGTGTGATCTGGAAATAGAGACACCTGTGATAAAATGGGTTGGTAATTCTGATACATTCAAAGAATCTCTTAACTAAGATTCCACTGATGTCAAATGAGATTTTAGAATGGAATGGGATTAATTCCTTCAAAACAGCTCTTCTAAATAAATGAACAGTGCAAGAAAGAAAGTGAAAAAATCACCTACGAATTTAAGAGAGTAAACTGTTTTGGGAGATGTTAGCCATTGGCAAGGCCACCAATTAATGTCTTACTGCCAGCTCTTGAATCTTGCCAGAGTATGTCTGCTTAGGATGTGTTTTAAGACAAATATACTAACTATGGCTTTATATTATTGGTAGTATATGAAGGCCCTAAAAATACGAATATTTAATACTGTTCTGTAATTATCCTTTCATTAATTAGGACTAGCTTCCTATTCTTGACTTGGGGGCAGAAGACAGACAATCACGTACTGGAGTTTGAGCTCTTTTTTAATTTCATAGCCTTGAAAAAGGTGCTTTACCTTGCTGTGCTCTCTCAACCGTGGTTGAATTTCTCACCCCGCCACCTCACGGATGAGTGATGAGTTGGGGTAATAAACCATTCTTTGGGTTTATTACTATATCAGGCAGAATCACACCATGTTTATGGTGCATAAAAAAATCTCCATTTAAAAGAAAGTTTAATTGAAAATGGTTACTGAAGGATTAGTCAAGAGCAGGGCTCCAGATTGGTAAATAGAAAATATGAAATCCTTTCTGGGAGTCCCTATGGCACCATGGAAAAGGTGTAGGTTTCGGAGAGAGGTACAACATGAGTTTAAATACTTGCTCCGTCTCTTACTATGTGTAGGACTTTAGGTGAGCTATTCACCTTCTCTCATCTGAAAAATGGGTGCAAGGAGACAGTCTATATAAAGACTACTGACACATAGTAGGCACTTCATAAAGAGACACTATTAGCCTGATCATAACAAATATCTTATCTGGTGGCAAGCTGAGTAACTTTGGAGAAGCCATTTTATCATCTCTCGGGGCACTTGCCTTGCTGGCATGATTGAATACCTATTGGGTGTATGGCAGAACAACTCACTGAAATATTAATTTGTGTGTTGTTCTTCACCTCCAACTTCTCATTTCAAGAATGTCACCCAGCCCTTTGCACTTCCTGGTTTCAAACGTTTAGCTGAGCAGGAAGCAGAAGTTTCTTAAAAACATTTCTTCCTTTTTTTTTAAAGAAAGTCCAAGCCTGGGAGTATAAGCTGGGGAAGGGGAAAATGAAAGACTTTTGATGGGAGATATTCTTACACCAGGAAAGACTGGGGGGCTGTGCATCTGTGAGAAGTGGAAATGCTCACCCTGCGTGGCTTGACCTCAGAGGAGAGGGCCGCCTGGTACTGCCCAGACACCAGATTCCAGTCCCCAAACAGGGTTTGAAAGCTGAATCCACAGACATCAAAGGGCAGGGAATTTATAAGAATGGGCATAAGTAGGGTGAGGGAAGACCTCTTGGGATCTTTGCCTGACCACGGTGTGGGAGGTGGTGTAGGTAGGAGCCCCAATAATTTCTGAAACTGAAGTTCCTGCTGGCATGGACTCTTGGAGTCAGATTTACGTTGAAGTAAAAAAAAAAAAAAATAGATGTAACATTTCTTACAGACCTATATTTGTTAAGATTCAGACCTTCTATAGTTGTAAAGCACTGGAGAACTTGAAGACGAAGTAATTGCTGCTCTCTCAAAGCTTACCACCTGTGTGGGAACTACCAGAGGTCACAGGACACCTATGTAAATAACTCCCATTCAAAGCACCACAAGATCGTGACATGGTACAAACTGTAGTAAGAGTTCTCCATCACGAGAGGTAGACAATTGAATTTACAAAAGGCGGACTGCCAGGAGGATGGAGCAAAGTTTCTCCTGAAGGGATGTATTAAGATGTACCCTCCCCCAATTATTGCATGCCAAACCATTATTATGTAATTGCTATAGCTATAAACTCATAAAATTCTGTAGACCCTAATGTTATTTTGGAAATATGCCTGCTTGAAATGAAGAGAGGTCTGGAAGCTGGAGATCGAATAGGGAACTATATAGTTAATGATTTCCATAAAAGTGCTTAGAGTGTTATCTTCAGGGAATTTGAGAACTGGGAGGGCCTTCAATGGCCAATCAGCCCCTCCTCTTCTCCCATCCTCCACCCCCTCCCATTTTACAGGGTTGAAATTGAAGCCCACTTAGAATCCAGATTTAGTGAGGTCTCAGGGTTGCTAATTTGAAAGTCTGTTGTGATGGTCAAGGCCTTGGTGTAGATTGGGTCACCCCTTAACTGCTGTGTCAGCAACTGCTGATATTTCTTGCCTGGACAAATGTAGCTTCCTAACCAGAAGTTTAGTCTCTGTCCCTGCTATGCACTCATTTCTCATCCTAAATCACTTTACTTTCTTGTTTATAAACTTTTAACCATTACTCCATTAAAAAAAAAAATGTAAACTTTGTGGTTTGGCATTCAGGGCTTTCTATGATCTGATTCCAACCAAGTCTTCTGAGCTTATCTCCTTCCGCCCTCTGTGCATGCACTTTGTTTTGCTGGGGCAGCTTTCCCACTCTTCCACATGCTGTTCTCTCCTGTGCCTTTGCTAATCTTCTCTTTGCTTGAAATTCCCCTCCCACCAATTCTTATTTGTCCTTTGAGGCCAGTTAGTTACCTCCTCTGAGGAGTCTTCCCTAGGTGAGGGACAGAGCATCAGATGGACCCAAGAATGAGACACTACTTAGCCACTTAAGTCCTGAAAGACTCCAGGCTGGTTACTGAATTTCCCTGGGACTCAGTTTTCTCATCTGTGCAATGGGTAAGTCCACACCCACCCTGGGGCTTGGTTGTAAGTTATAAATGGGTTAATCATATTGCAAAGAAGTCAGCACAGTTCCTTGTACATGGTACATGTCAAAGAATGTGACTGATTACTCCAGTTATTCCAGGGACCTGTGGTCTCCTCTTTATTGAATTTCCTTTCATTCTGAGTTTTATATTCTGTTTTGTAATATTAACTTTGCATTTTAGATTTGTAATGCAGGTTTTATTTCTCTCATTTGATTCATAATTCCTTGAAGGTAGAATCATGTTTTCTTCTAGATTATCTCTTTTGCATTTTCCTCTACATGGTAGGACCTCAAACTGTGGGCAAAGGCTGACTTTTCAAGTGTGTAATTACTGACAAAACTTTGCTTTGCTGTTACTATTCTGTTTCTTCTAAAATCTGACAATAATTTTAAAAAAGGCAATCTCCTTAGATACGAGAATCTCAGTTGTGGGGCCTCTGTTTCATAGACATGAGGGAGACAATTTGTGAAGTGGCTCGTGGAGATTGGTAAATTTCAATTAAATTTTGGGAAATTGTGTCCTTGAAGGACATGTGGCCTTAACTCTCTGGACCAACTCAGTCTCATCATTTTCCAGCACGCATTCCATGGTCTGTGTGACACTCCTTGGAAAAAGGAATTTCATGGTCAAATGAGTTTGGGATACAGATTCTAATGACTCAATCATGGAGAGTCAGAGGACACATTAACCACCTAAAATGTGTGAGATGTCCTGCAGTAAAGAAACCAACATTAAATAGTTAATGAGAATAGCTAACATTCATTAAGCTCTCATTTTATGCCAGGCACTTTGATATTAGGCCCTTACATAGATTCTCTAATTTTTAATCCTCAGAATGCCCCTGGAAGATGGAGAGTATTACTATTCTCAATTAATAGATAAAGAAACTGATGCTTCTTAAATGGGTCCAAGTTCACCCTGCAGTTAAGAGGTGGAACTGGGATTTGAAGTCAGATGTTTGTGACCCCAAAGCCGGACCTCTGGTCCACTGTTGTGCACAGCATTCAGCATCCCCAAATTTGCTTGACCAGGAAATACTTTAGGTTATCCGCTTATTAATAACTCGTGAAACTGGTGTTCCTTGGAATGCACTTTGGAAAACAGAGCCTCAGCAGCCCCAAGCTACTTGGTTTATGGAGCATCCATGACTTTTACCCTTCTGTGCCTTTGTGTGCCAGCCTCACCTTGGACACCCTTGTGCCTTTTGGGTTTCTCACACAATTTTACTCATCCTCCAAGGTCTAGATCAAATGTGGCTTTATGAGAAGCTTTCTTTGACCTCAGCAAGTCTGTTTGCAAAATACATATTTGTGTTCCTGCTGTATCTTCTACACTGTTAATGTTTGGTCCGTCTTTGTCAAGGACCGTGTTCAAAGAGTCTTGGTAAAGAAAGCTTCCATCACAGAGAGGACACTGTGTGAAGGTTTACTGAATTAGGATGGTTTCTCTTTCCTAGGCCCTCAGGCACTGATTCCCGAGCCTGGGGCTTTCAGGTCCAGGTTTACAGCCTTGAGGCCTGTGACCATAGTGACTGTAGCCTGTACCCTGGACTAAGCCACTCCCAGCAGTTCATCAGTTAACACTGTCCTCTCTCGTTCCTCTGCCTCTCTCTCCTAGACTCTCTGAGGTGAGGAGGTGCAATGAGGTCACACTGGGCCTGTCTCATCAGCGCCCTTTCTGGGACAAACCTGATCTGTCCTTTCCAGGGCACCATCCAGGTTTCCTTACAAAGCCCCCCAGTGACTGCGCCTCAGATGAGTCAGCTGGCGTGAGGCTTCGTTAGCAACCCTGATCGCCTTTTTGTTTTTGTCCTCTGTGAGGCCTTCTCAGGCCCAAGGGTGGGGCCTGGCGGGTCTGGCTTCCAGAGATGCCGCCAGCCTCCGTGAGAGCCCGTGATGGGACATTGGCGCTCCAGCTCCACAGCAGTCACGTCATGCCACACTGCATTTGTGGGCCGCACCCATCCCCAGGGTGCACTCAGGCACCATGCAATGGCTGGCCATCCCAGCTCTGCGGCTGCCTGCGATGAGGTCATGGATGGGGCCCTGGAGACCCCCCTCTGAATAGGGTGGGGGCTTCCCCAGCAGGCCTAGGGAAGAGCCGAGAGGAGCGGGAAGGCGCTGGCAATAATCGCTTCTGTCCAATCTGAAAGAAATTATTCTGTCTGCCCCTCTCTTAATGTTCCACGGGCCGGTGTGGATAGAAGTGGAGGGAGAAAAGGAGAAGAGAGAAGATGCGGGAAAGTGGACAATGAATTGGCAGTCGCAGGCCACTCAGTCCACTAACTGGTATGGATGGAGAAACGACTTGTGGTGTCTCTTGACTACTTTGCAATGAGCTGATCAAGCTGCCTTCTCGCCTTTCTATAATAACGTCCTTCCTCTGACCTTAATCCCTTTCCTTTCACTGAGACCACAAGGCAGAGGCAGCCGCTGAAATCCACCTTACGTAACTAGAATTTGACACAGAAGGAAAACATATTCCAGAAACAGAGCAACAGCTGGTACGGCAAGAAGGTAGAGCCTTCTCCGCCCAAGAGCAGCGTCCCGGGCAGCCCTAGCATTTCTTACTCAGGCCTGACGGGCTTGTTTGCGAATAATGTTTCTGTACCAATGAGTTTTGCAGACCTAGGTCACCTACGTGTCCTGAAACACTCAAGCTCAATCGATCCCATCGGGTATTTTAACCTCTGCCTGTGAGCACATATGTGTGCATGGAGGAATGAACGTGAGGCTCTGATAAAATCTTAGCCTGCCGGAAGATTTTGCAGATCTCTGTGGATATCTAGCTTCTTGCACCTGGAATTCTGCCTTGGAAAGATGGAAGCACTGATAACAAAGGCTTTCTCAGGGAACTAGGGACAACACATCACACAATTACATGCCCCTCCACCTCAAACCACAAGATACTTCTTGTATGACCAATGCATAGACAAACAAAGAAATATCTTAGCTGCGTTGCTCCCTACCTGTTTATGCGGCATAGTTGAGAGGCAGTCTCTCTATTTAAACAACATTGTGGACCAACTGTGACTTGAATTAATGAACGCTGCCCTCCCCCCAGATATACACGTATAATATCTGTGACATCCTCCTGCGTCGTTACAAAGGAAAAGTCAAATGATTTCTTTACCTTTTAAAAACTTATTCTGCAAAACAAGTTTATAAGACATCATAGTAATCATGCTTAAGAGAATTTTTGCAATAAATATAAAATCTTCCATGGGAAAGTTTTCTGAGTTAACAGAAGGATCATATCTCCGGAAGTTGAGTTGCATATCATGGGATAAGAAAACATAGATACTCTAACGTTGGAAATAAGTTAGCCCATCACCACACTGAGAAGGTCTAGGTTTATCAGGTTAAAGACTTTGAAGTCACCACCCCCCATTTTCTAAGAGAAATGGCATTTTTCACAAAGTCAAAAATATTTCACAGAGATTCACGCGTCAAGCAGAATAGAAAGCAGGAGAAAGCACTCCTGCTGAGGTTTTCCAACCTCGGGTTTATCATTTGTTGACATATTTTCTAGACGTTCCCCCATTTCTTTACAAGTAGCTGTCTTAAGTTCTTCCAGTAAATATTTTGATGAAGGCCAAACAGGAGGGAAAAGGAGAAAAACGTCAGTGAAAATGGTAGCTTACCTTTTCTGGGCATTGCTGATATCAAACTTTCCCCCAAAACATGACGCTTTCTTGCTTTGGTTGTCCCATGAATTTAGAAACCATTAAAAAATGTAAAGCAGAAATATGTGTCTGTTATTCAAAGCTGCTCCAAAACAATGCAAAAAGTAACTTGATGAAAAATAAAGTGCTTGTCTGAGCATGAGAACGCATTTGAAGCTTGGAGCTCATGCTGTTGTACGAAGTTTTGCAACTGTCTTTCTCAGTTTAAACAACCTCCCACTCCTTCTCCCAGGCACTTGCCAACTTCTATAATTTAAAGCAACTGCGATCCTTCCCATAATACTCACATTTCAAAGAGCTTAATATATACACTCGTTAGGAATGAGTAGGAGTGGGTGACATTTTTCAGCAAACCCCAGACAGAGGCAAGTGAAAAGCAAGGGTCTCAGGTGTCAGAACAGTTCTTTCTCCGGGTCTTCCATTGCTTTCCTCACCGTGTCACTTCAAGTTGCTTTTGCCTTTTAAAGTGATGCCTAAAGACCAAAAGGCATCATTTCACTGGAAGCAACAAAAGTAAATGGGAAAGTTTATGCCCCAATTTATGAAACTGATACTAGTGAAATTGTGTTTAAACGTCACTTTTGCTAACAAAATTCTTTCCATGCAATTTGTTCCTTATTTATTTTCTTGAAAATTTTAAATTATTGTACATGATTTTTTTGTAAAAGCGGTGAATACCTAAAATGATATTGTTTGTATCAGTCTTATCTTAAATTTCATCCTATACATGAATCACAAGCTCTAGGATGAATGCTTACTGTGCAGAGTCTGTCTGTGTAGTTGAATATATCTTCTGACATTTAGTATATAACCAATATTACTATTTTCACTACTGTTCCCCAACTTCCTTCCACCAAACACACACACCCCCCCACACACGAGCATTTGTGAATTCAAGTTACAGTCAACATAAAGTGTGGTCTGCTGAAAATGGTGATTTAAAAAATATTTTCTAGTATGTCTCAAAAAACTCTTGCTCAGGTCCTGAGAGATAATAAGTGCTCAATAAATACCGAATGAATAAATAAAATATTGCATATAATCAGACTGATTAACAGTTTTGATAATTTTGGTTTGCATATATGTTTACATTAGGGATGCTTAATATGTCAAAGCTTGCATGGAAGTAAACATACAACAATGTATGCCTTTGTCAGGCATACATTAATGAATGGCTATAATAAAATCCCCTAAATGAACAGAAAACATCAGTTAAATAAAGAGACCACTTGGTAGAGGATAGAAATATTGACACAGACAAAATCTATTAAGTATGATCACTGTGCAAAGTTATGCAAACAAATTTCAGGACAAAAACCTCATTCATTATTTCAAAAACGATAGATTCTTTTCCGTTATGTTTTTTGAGTCAGCTAAAGTAACTATTATGCAATGGACAGAGGATGATACCTGTGATTGAAATAGTACAAAGAGAGAGAGGATCTAAAATTACAGGGAAATGGGCAGGTTTTATGTTTTCTTTGCTGTGAATTCAGAGAAAAAGATGGAGTCTCTCTTTGCTCTGGCTTCTATTGAAGAGAAGTCTGCAGGCGCAAGCACGTGCAATGTCACAGACCTGCACTCAGATCCTGGATTTACCACTTTCCAGTTTTATGACCATGGAGATATTACTACTGAATGTCTTTAAACTTTGGTTTTCTTTATTGTGAAAGATTAAACACAAGTATATATAAACAACTTATTTGCATATGTTATACACACAATAGTGCATTTTTTCAACAAATATTAAGCATCTCACTATGTGTCAGGCACTTAGCAAGAACTACGTAGGAGTCCCTGATATTTAAGGATGTTTATCACAGCAGCTAGCATTACTTTTCCTGACTAATACCAAAATTGGTAATGCCCTAATGAAAACCTAAACTTGGTGGCATTGCCCTGCTAGTCAGGAGGTGATTGGCAAGGGAACTAACACCGGAGGCTGGAAAGGGGAAGTTCCATGTGTTACGGTGGCAAAGCATTTGGTGATACTGATGCCTGTGACAACTTGGAAGGCAGTAAGTGCCAAGTAACCTTGTAGCTCTAGGGGAAAGGATGGGTGAAAGAACATTAACTGTGTGTGTTGGCTACTACTGACTGCACTTGGCAAGGTGTTTCAAGAATGGGATGAACTCAGGAAAGTAATGGCTAAATCATAAACAGAAATTAAAGTGAGTAAGGCGAGAGTACATAAATGTGATGGCTTGCTGGAGCCTACCAAGTTTTTGAGGGGCTTACATTGCTAAAAATAACTATAAGCCTGTACTAAAAATGTATCTCGAGGCTGAAAACAACTTCTTCCAACAGCAGGAGGCAGACTGCAGACCTGCATGGAGAGCATCTGGCCAAAGAAAAGGGGGGTGAGGAGAGTCTCTCAGAAGGAAGAAGTGGAGGCCACTAAGAACAAAGGACAAGGGCATAAGCATCCTCTGGAGAGCAGAACGGGGCAACATGGAGAACCTCTTCCACCCGCAAGGTCTCAGTATCAATGGCTGCTGTGTGTGTCCCATTCTTCCCTCTTCTGCATGGGAATTTTTATTGTGGTCATCCTATTGCTGTTATACCATTTGTATAGTGTGTGCGTGTGTGTGCGTGCACGTGTGTGTGTGTGCATGTGCGTGTGTGTGTGTGCGTGCGTGTGTGTGTGTGTGTGTGTGTGCATGCGTGCTCTACCTTCAAAGATTCTTGGAAGATTAAATGAGATAATATGTGTAAAGAATGCAGAACAGGGCTCAACACAATAGTAAGTGCTCAATAAATGATAGCTCTTTCTAAAAACACTTTATTGAGGTGTAATTGACATATAATAAGCTGTATGTATTTAATGTATACAACTTGATGAGTTTGAAGATAAATATACATCAGTAAAACCACAACTAATGCCACAAACCTATCCACCTTCTCCAAAAATTTCTTCCCTCCCTCTTTATCATCATCATCATCATCATCATTATTTGTGTAAAATACTTAACATAAGATCTTCCCTCCTTGCAAAAATTTTAAGTATACAATACAGTATTGTTAACTGTAAGCATTACGCTGTATAAGAGATCTCTAGGACTTAGTCCTCTTGTCTAACTGGAACTTTTTACTCTTTAATAGAGATTTTTATATTAACCATAAATCCATGCTTTCCTGCTCTTGCAAAGATAATCCGGCTGAATGCCAGTTGTGAGTACTTGAATAAATTTAAGTTTTATAAATTGTGTGCTGATGGGCTAAGTAAATTAAAAACCATGGAAAGATTGGAGACAGAAATAGATGTTGAAAACAAAATTTACTCTCTTTTGAAAATATGTGCATTATTAAGAAAATCATCCAATGAGTGGCTGTCACATTTCAGAAACAACTTTCAAAGCAGAGAAGAAAGGAAGTTATAAATTCCAAGTTACAAGTTTTCTCCTTAGCATTTAACTTTTGTAAATGTCTCTTGCCCAGACGTTTACTTTACTGTGTTTTCTGACACTGACTGTTCCAGACTGCTCCTCAGTGGAAATAGGGTAAATGTCCCATTAATGCTAGTTGAGAGCTAATTTTTCTAAAAATTGCCCTCCACTCAAGCCACGTGTTTTTCCTACTGGCTTTGAACAGAGGTAAGGAAGATCCTAGTTTATACATTTTATTTCTACCTCAGGTATTTGGAGCACTTCCACGAGAAATGTGACTTCCTTCAATCCACAAACCCTTTTCAAAGGGTCAGACTTTTTTCTCATGTACCATTTTAAAGCAACAGTAACAATAATTACATTCACTGAACATTAATTATGTACTAGGCACTGTTTTACATGCTCTATACATGTATTAACTCATTTTATTCTCCCAACAATCCTTTGAGGTAGATACTAACATTATTCTCATTGTACAGATGGGGAACCGGAAGCACAGAGAGTTTATGTGACTAGCTCAAGGTCACACAGCCAGTAAGAAGCAAATCTAGGATTTGAACCAAGGCTGTCCGGTTCCAGCAATTTGAGCTCTTAAATGCTGGTGAAAACACATTCTCCATGACAAACGAAGAGAATATACTTAACCCACATATTTTCTGTAGTGTCCATTGCTGGAATGGATATTTGAGATGTGTGCAGATTACTTCTGAAGAATGTTCTAAACTGCTAGAAGCAGCATTTTCTTCCTATCTGAACATAATTATAAAGCTTGAACATTTCTCATATATTAAGCTTTGTGCTCTTATACTTAATTTTATTTCTTCTCTTTTGCTAGCATATAGCAGCCAAGTTTCAAATTATGTCCTGAAACCCAGGTGGCTTCATCTGGAATTTATAATACAGACTTTGCTGGGTTGTATCAAATATGTGAAGACATTGAAGAAGAGGCCAAAGGAGAAACGAGCCTTGCTGGGGAACTCCATTTTCCCCTTGGAAGACGACGTTATTAAATTTAGAGACTGGAGAGCAACTGAAATATTCTTTATTGAGAGTGGTAGGAAAGGATCCAATCCTAACCTGGAGGTGAAGTCATTCAGGAGGGTCTGACCCTCCTCCGTATTGTTAGAGGGTACCCAGATGCCTCCTGTGTGCTCATCACTGTTGGGTACTGGAGACACAGAAGTCACTCTTTGAGTTTGCAGCCTCTGACTCACCTTTCACGGATTTTGTTCATGGCGAGCAAATCTGAAGGCTCTTTTATTTTCTTTGTGATTTGGGTAGCAGATCAGCTTATTGTGGATTGTCAAAACTAGAAAGGGAGACTAGAAAAGGTCTATCTGTAGAGGGTAGGGTCATAGATTTGAAAGAAGACATGGGAGTGCTATAGTGCACTCTCTCACTGTTGCAATCCATCTTGCAACCCTGTCAGACGGCTGCCACTTCTGCTCAACTGTTCCCAGAGAGAGAGGTCCACGGTTTCACAAGGCGTAGAATAATTCTCTGAGCAATAGCAATATTTCTGCTCTGTTTTCTATGTACAAGAGCCTTTCGGATATCCTAAGGCAGCTCTCAGCCTTCCCTCCTCCCACAACCTTCATCTTCCTTTCTTCGAGCTCAATGATTCTGGCTCTTTCAACTGTTTTTCATGCAACATGATTTCAATTAGGTTACCACTGTGGTTGGCTGCCCTCCAGTGAGCCAATATCCAATTAATGGCTAAATGACTCATGAGCAGTGTGGTAAGGTGACCAAGAAATCAACAGTCTGAATTACTGTCTCATCTCTGCTATTGGCATTGAGAAGGCACTTTCCAACTCTTAGCCTCTACATGTGGCTGCCTTGATCACAACATTCTGTGGTGTCTCACTCGGCCCTTGATGCTCATCTCTCTGCAGGATTCCCTTTCATGAGTCAGTCATTCGCCATCTAGATTCTATAGAACCAATCCAACCTCTTTCTTGGCATCATTCATGCCTGCTGGATCTCACTTCCTGGAGATAGTGCATTCCCCTCAGGTTTAATATCCCTAAAGCAAAACTATTTTCCCTCAGACCGACTCTTCCTGAGTTGCCTAATTCTGTTGTCATTAATACTACAACCCTTTCAAGTTCTTGGGAATTTTAAACACATGTTATTGGTTTTACTTCTTGTGAAACCTTCATTAGCATTCCATCATCAAACCCTGATTGTCTTTTCTTTATTATCTCTCCAAAATTGGCATCCTGGGGTACTTCTATTATTACACTTTTTTTTTTTTTAATCCTAGTGTTTCCCTGGAGTACTGTCTGTGAAATCATACTTTGAAATATTCCATGGAAAGGGGCATATGATAAAATAAGTTTGGATGATACTAGTTGGGAATCTCCAAGAAGAATTTATCCATTAACTATTTCTATGTCAAAAAACAAGCAAAAAACCCTCCTAAAAACATAGTGACTTAAAACAGCAAGGCTGGCCAGTTAACTCAGTTGGTCGGAGTGCCACCTTGCAATACCAAGGTCAAGGGTTCAGAGGTTCAGATCCCCATACTGGTCAGCTGAGGAAAAAAAAAAAAACCCAGAAAACAAGTATTATTCCTCATAAATCTGTGAGTTGTCTGGGCAGTTCTGCTGATCTTGGCTGGGCTTGGCTAGGCAGTTCTTCTGGTCTTGGCTGAAACTGACCTATATGTCTAGAAGTCTGCTGGCTGTTGACTGATCTAAGATGTTCTTGGCTGGGGCAACCGACTCTGTTCCATGTGTCTCATCCTCCAGCAGGATAGTCAGGATATGTCTTCAGGCAATTGAAAGAGTCCAAGCAAAGAGATGCAAACATGCAAGTGCTTTTTCAAGTCTTTGCTCACATCAAGCTTGTTATTGACCCATTGGCCAAAGCAAGTCTCATGCCCAAGCTTAGAGTCAGTGAGAAAGAATCTACCAAAAGACATGGAGACAGGAAGGCATGAATCATTGGTACCATGGATGCATTTAATCTTCTCCTAAGTGGGAAAATATTCAATGTTTTCCAAAGAAATACTAGATTCAAAGAATGCTTATTTTGAGGAACACCTTACAGTACAAATATTGCACAAAGCACATTCTGGAAGAGGCTGCTCTAAATGAGATTTGTGGGGAGAGGGAGAATATTCCTATCCCTCTTCTCATACCTCATCTGCAGTCCATGGAGGAGAAAGAGATAATACTGCTGCTTCCCTTTTCCATAATCTTCTTTTCCTCTCCTAGTTTTTTTCTAACAGAGAAGGAGTTATAATCGGCTTGGTCCAAGACTGTAATTCACTGGCCACAGTGCACTGGTGGGTGGAAACACAACCTTGAATGTCTAGGGCTTCTCTGGCTGTATTCTCTTTCTATTCAGTGCTAGCCCAGGGAATTATCTACCTTCTTGGGGTGGGCAATTTTCCTATCTACCTTCTACTTTCCTGTTTCCAGGTGAGGTAGACAATGTTCAATTTGTTGTTTTTGTGAAGTTACAGGCAACTTATCTCCCCTCAGGGTGGGTCTACCATTCTTTGCTCTGTTTTCGATTTTTGGTCTATACAGTTGATCAAGAAACTAGGTTTAGCACTGGCTTTGCAGATTTGGGGGGTGGGAAGTTGGGAGAAAGAAAGCTTACTTCGACTTCAAAGTAAGCTTTGTGCTTAAACACTACTCTCAGAGATCAGCTTTTCTTTCCCCCAACCGGAGGGTGGTATTAATGGGCACTCACCCAGCTATTAATAAAAGCATGACTTTATACCTCACTTGGCCATTAATTCTTGCATGCACAGCTCTGTTGGCAGAGTATAGTACTGCTTACAAGTACATTCAGTGCTTTCAAGCTGCAGTCATTTATCTCACTCACAGGGTACTTACCACTTTCTGCTTCATGTCATAGTTCTTCATGCATGTGACTTCCTTTTAAATACTAGAGTATAAGTTTTTCAAGGGCTGAGATCATGCAACTTTCTATTATCCATGGTGCCACACATAAAATCATTTGTTTATGTATATAATAAGAAAAAAAATTGCCACATGAAGCCAAGTAAGGGTGAAACCATTTGAAAGGTTAAGTCATGAAAATGTGGTCAGGCTTATGAACCAAATTTAAGGTATGCATGCATGCTTTTGTCCATTTTCAAAGAGTTATGAAGTGCTACCAGATACAGTGCTTGGGACTGAATGTTATGATATTGTGAATCCTAAGTGGGAAAGAGATAGACTATGTGAAATGGAAATGGTTACATTCTGATGTTGGTTTATTGCCAGAATAAAAGAGGAAATGGGAAGGAAGTCAAGAAAACATATTTTTTGGAATTTTTTTTAATTAATTATATTTTTGGGCAGCTGGCCTGTACAGGGATCTTAATTCTTGTTATAAAACCATACTCTAACCAACTGAGCTAACTGGCCAGCACCATTTTTTTTCTTGGATTTGATTTCAGGGATAAACAGAATCCTTGGCTGAACTCTTATTTTGCCTTCATAGATAAACTTATACCTGATTATAGAAGGTGACTCTTTCAATTCACAAAGGGTCAAAATAAAATGTTATATAAACTCGTGACAGAATAAATCTTCAAATTTATTTTAGAATTAGCTAAAACTTGAAATAATTGTTTTTATTGATAATAGTGATTCTTTAAATTTGTATCACACTTTATGGTGTAAGCTTCATTCTTCAAAATACTAGACTGCATTTGGGAGAAAGCTAATAGTTTGATAATATGAAGCATATAATACTATATACTTTTTAATGTTATTAAAATTTCCAATAATTGTAGCATGAATGTGATGAGGTTTCATTCGGTAAATTCTGCTCTTGGGACCTGACTTATAAACACAAGTTCAACTTCAAATGTATTGATGAGAAATGTACATTTACTGGAGGCTTTGTGAGGAGATGGAAGAGAAGACTACATCACACACTAAACAGCAAAACTTCATCCAAGTTTTCCATTACAGGGCTGCTAGGGACTGAATTGCATCCTTCCCTGAATTCACATATTGAAGCCCTAACCCCCAATGTGATGGTATTTGGAAATAGAACCTTTGTGAGGTAGATTCAGATGAGGTTATGAGGGTGGATCTCTCATGATGAGATTACTGTCCTCATAATAAAAAACACCAGAGAGTTTGCTTCCTCTCTTTTTGACTTGTGAGGACATAGACAGGAGGCTGCTGTCTGCAAACCAGGAAGAGAGCCCTCACTGGCGAACCAAATCAGCTCCCACCTTAATGTTGGACTTCCCAGCTTCCAGAACCGTAACAAATAAAGTCCTGCTGTTAAAGCCACCCAGTTCATGGTATTTTGTTATGACAGCTGAGCTCACTTGTAGAGGGAGCAACTGATATACCAGGATACCAGGCATAAACCAGGACTGTCCTAGGAACACTGTGCTGTATGGTAACTCTACCCATAAGCTCCTCTCTTTGCTCCTGAGTTTAGTTCTCCTTCCTTCCTACCTTAAAAAGGGTCTTAAATGTTCATTTCATCAGGGAAATGCAAATTAAAAATATGGTGAGGTAACACTACACACTTCCTATCATGACTACAATGTAAAAGACTAACAGTGCCAAGAGTTGACAGGTGTGAGGAGTAACTAGAACTCTTGCGCAATGCTGATGGGAGTGTGAAATGGTACAACCACTGTGCAGAACTTTTCGGCACTTCCATATAAAATGAAATATACCATTTTTATGAAACCCAGCAGTTCCATCCTTAAAATATTTACCCACAGACTCCATCCCCAGCTCGGCCGAGTGCACACAGAGCAGGAAGATGTTCAGCAGGGGAGGCGGAAGCTCTGCAGAGACCACACGCCCTGTGGTGCTGGTGCACAACCCAGCAGGTAGGCCTCACTGCCACCACCCGACTCCATCCCTGGCCTGGGCGAGTGAGCAAGGAGCAGGAAGATGTCCAGCCAGAGAAACGGAAGATCTGCAGAGACCGCACGTTCTGTGGTGCCGGCATGCAACCCAGCAAGTGGGCCTTGCTGCTGCTGCCTGACTCCATCCCCAGCCTGGACAAGTGTATGCTGACCAGAGAGGCGGCTCCCTAGAGAGGCCCAAGATCCAAGGCAACCAGACACCCAAGGCACTACTGGCCAACCAAGCATATACTGAGGCAGCCATACCAAATTGGCAGCCCCATCAACATTCTAGCCAGACAATAGTGTCAAACCAGTGAACTGTGAAATCCCCTGCCACAATGACTAAACATCAAAGGAAAGATTCCAGAAATATGAAAAATCAAGAAAGTAAACCAACAAAGGGTAATAACTCTCAAGCTCTAGGTCCTGTAGAACAAGAAACCCTTGAAATGTCTGACAAGGAATTTTGAGTGATAATTTTAAGGAAGCTAAATGAGATACCAGAAAACTCAGCTAGACAACATGATGAAATGAGGAAAAGTATACAGGACCTGAAAGGAGAAATGTACAAGGAAATCAATGCCCTGAAAAAGAATGTAGCAGACCTTGCTGAGCTGAAAAATTCATTCAACAAAATAAAAAACACAACAGAGTTTAACCAGCAGGCTTGCAGAAGTAGAAGAGAGAAATTCTGACCTTGAAGATGGGCTGTTTGAAATAACACAGGCAGACAGAAAAAAAAAAAAAAAAAAAAAAAGAGAAGAAAAAGAAAAAAGAATTAAAAGCATTGAAGAAAATCTAAGAGAGATAACAGACAACCATAAGCACTCAAATATTTGAGTCATGGGTATTCCAGAAGGGGAGGAAAAAGGAGATTGCGTTGAAAACATATTCAACAAAATAGTGGCAGAAAACTTCATGGGTATAGGAAAAGACACAGATCTTCAGATTCAGGAAACTCGAAGATCCCCAACTGTACTCAACCCAAAAAGGTCTTCTCCAAGACATGTTATAGTCAAAATGGCAAAACTCAAAGACAAAGAGAGAATCTTAAAAGCTGCAAGAGAGAAGTGTCAAATCACCTATAAGGGAGCCCCAATGAGACTAACATCAGACTTTTCATCACAAACCCTAAAAGCCAGAAAGGAATGGGATGATATATTCAAAATACTAAAAGACAGAGATTTCCAAAAAAGAATACTCTACCCCACAAGGCTATCCTTCCAAAATGAAGGGCAAATAGTATATTTCTCAGACAGACAAAAACTGTGGGAGTTCACTACCACACAATCACCCTTACAGGAAATTCTGAAGGGAGTACTGGGTTTAGTACCTGAAAAACAACTACCACTACCATAAAAACCCAAGAAAAATAAAAAAAAAACCACTAGTATAATAAAAATGGCATCCATGAAGAGAAAATAAACAAATAAAAAGGCTATCTACAACCCAAGGAACCAACAAATACAGAAAACAAACAGTAAATCAGAAAGAAAGGAACAAAAGACACTTAAGACAGAAAGGAACAAAAGACACTTAAGACATCCAAACAAAAATCAATAAAATACTAGGAGTAAATCAACATTTTTCAATAACAACTCTTAATGTAAAAGGATTAAATTTCCCAATAAAAAGACACAGACTGGCTGACTGGATTAAAAAGGAGGACCCAACTATATGCTGCCTTCAAGAGACCCACCTCACCTATAAAGACTCATGCAGACTAAGAGTGAAAGGGTGGGAAAAGATTTACCGTGCAAACAGAAATGAAAAATGAGCTGGAATAGCTATTCTTATATCTGATAAAATAGACTTTAAACTAAAAACCATAAAAAGAGATAATGATGGCCACTACATAATGACAAAAGGATTGATCCATCAAGAAGACATAACAATCATAAATATATACGCACCCAATGTTGGAGCCGCCAGATTTATAAAGCAAACTCTATTAGACCTAAAGAAGGAAATAGACACTAATATCATAATAGCAGGGGAACTGAACACTCCACTGTCAATATTGGACAGATCATCTAGGCAAAGGATCAGCAGAGAAACACAAGATCTAAACAACACTCTAGACCGATTGGATTTGGCAGATATCTACAGAACATTCCATCCAACAACCTCAGAATATTCATTCTTCTCATCAGCACATAGATCATTCTCCAGGATACATCACATATTAGGTCACAAATCAAGTCTCAAAAAATTCAAAAAAAATTGGAATTATCCCATGTATTTTTTCAGACCACAGTAGATTAAAATTAGAAATCAATAACAAACAAAATTCTGGAAACTAAACAAGCACATAGAAATTAAACAGTATTCCACTTAATGACATATGGGTCCAAGAAGAAATCAAACAGAAAATCAAAAAATTTATTGAAACTAATGAAAATAATGATACATCATACCAAAACCTGTAGGATACTGCAAAAGCAGTACTAAGAGGGAAATTTACCACATTAAATGCTTACTTCAGAGAGTGGAAAAATGGCAAGTGAACAACCTAACACTTCACCTTAAAGAACTAGCAAAACAAGAACAATCCAAATCCAAAGTTAGCAGACGGAAAGAAATCATTAAGATCAGAGCAGAACTTAATGAAATTGAAACCCAAAAAACGAAACAAAAGATCAATGAATCAAAAAGTTGGTTTTTTGAAAAGATAAATAAAATTGACAAACCATTAGCATGGCTAACTATAAAAAGAAGAGAAAAGATCCAAATAATAAAAATTAGAAATGAAAAAGGTGATATTACAACTGATACCTCTGAAATACAAGGAATTATTTGAGACTACTATAAACAACTATATGCCAGCAAATTTGAAAATCTGGAGGAAATGGATAAATTTCTGGACACACACAAGCTACCAAATCTGAGCCAAGAAGATGTAGAAAATCTGAACAGATCAATAACAACAAAGGATATTGAAGCTGTTATCAGTAGGATCCCAACAAAGAAAAACCCAAGACCAGATAGATTCACAGCAGAATTTTACCAAACATTCAAAGAGGAATTGACACCAATTCTTTACAAACTATTCCAAAAGACTGAAACAGAGGCAAATCTCCCGAACTCATTTTATGAAGCAAACATCACCCTGATACCAAAACCAGGTAAAGATAAAACCAAAAAAGAAAACTGCAGGCTGATATCCTTGATGAATATAGATGTAAAAATCCTCACTAAAATACTAGCTAACAGCATACAGCAACACATACACAAAATTATGCACCATGATCAAGTGGGATTCATCCCAGAGATGCAAGGTTGGTTTAACATATGCAAATCAATAAATGTGATACACCATATCAATAAGATCAAACACAAGGACCATATGATCATCTCTATAGATGCTGAAAAAGGATTTGATAAAATTCAACATTCATTCATGACAAAGACCCTCTATAAGTTAGGTATAGATGGAAAGTATCTCAACATAATTAAAGCCATATATGATAAACCCACTGCCAATATCATCCTGAATGGGGAAAAGCTGAAAGCTTTTCCTTTAAGAACAGGAACTAGACAAGGATGCCCACTCTCACCACTCCTATTCAACATAGTGTTGGAAGTACTAGCCAGAGCAATCAGAGAAGAAAAGGAAATAAAGGGCATCCAAATTGGAAAAGATGAAGTCAAACTGTCCCTCTTTGCAGAAGACATGATTCTATATATCGAACAGCCTAAAGCCTCTACAAAAAACCTCTTGGAGGTGATAAATGAATTCAGCAAAGTAGCAGGATACAAAGTCAACATACAAAAAGCAGTAGCATTTCTATTCTCCAACAGTGAACATGCAGAAAGAGAAATCAAGAAGGCTTGCCCATTTACAATAGCCACCAAAAAAAAAAAAAAAAAATACATAGGAATAGAGTTAACCAAGGATGTGAAAAATCTTTATAATGAGAGCTACAAACCACTGCTGAGAGAAATTACAGAGGATACAAGATGATAGAAAGATACCCCATGCTCTTGGATTGGAAGAATCAACATTGTGAAAATGTCCATACTACCCAAAGTGATATACAAATTCAATGCAACCCCCATCAAAATTCCAATGACATTTTTCTCAGAAATAGAAAAACTATCCAGACATTTATATGGAATAACAAAAGACCACACATAGCCAAAGCAATTTTGAGCAAAAAAAAATAAAGATGGAGGCATAACACTACCTGACTTTAAACTACATTACAAAGCTATAATAACCAAAACTGCATGGTACTGGCATAAAAACAGACACACTAATCAATGGAATAGAATAGAGAATCCAGAAATCAACCCACATACCTACAACCATCTGATCTTTGACAAAGGTATCAAGCCTATACACTGGGGAATAGACTGCCTCTTCAGCAAATGGTGCTGGGATAACTGGATATCAATATGCAGGAGAATGAAACTAGACCCTTACCTTTCACCATATACTAAAGTCAACTCAAAATGGATGAAAGAATTAAATATACACCCTGAAACAATAAAACTTCTTAAAGAAAACGTAGGAGAAACACATCAGGAAGTAGGAACAGACTTCATGAATATGACCCCAAAAGCACAGGCAACCAAAGGAAAAATAATCAAATGGGATTATATCAAACTAAAAAGCTTTTGCACAGCAAAAGAAACAATTTACAGAGTTAAAAGACATCCAATAGAGTGAGAGAAAATATTTGCAAATATACATCTGACAAAGGATTAATATCCAGAATATATAAGGAACTGAAACAACTTTACAAGAAAAAACAAATAACCCAATTAAAAAATGGGCAAAAGTGCTGAATAGGGATTTCTCAAAGGAAGATATACAAATGGCCAACAGACATGTGAAAAAATACTCAACATCACTCAGCATTCGGGAAATGCAAATCAAAACCAGACTGAGATACCATCTCACCCCAGTTAGGATGGCTAATATCCAAAAGGCTGTGAACAATAAATGCTGGCGAGGTTGCGGAGAAAAAGGAACTCTCAAACATTGCTGGTGTAACCACAAAATTGTGCAGCGTCTATGGAAAATGGTATGGAGGTTCCTCAAACAATTACAGATAGATCTACCATATGACCCAGCTATCCCACTGCTGGGAATATACCCAGAGGAATGGAAATCATCAAGTCGAAGGTATACCTGTTCTCCAATGTTCATTGCAGCACTCTTCACAATAGCCAAGAGCTGGAATCAACCCAAATGTCCATCATCGGATGAGTGGATACATAAAATGTGGTATATCTATACAATGGAATACTACTCTGCTATAAAAAGGAATGAAATACTGCCGTGTGCAATGACATGGATGGATCTAGAGAGAATTATATTAAGTGAAACAAGTCAGGCACAGAAAGAGAAATATCACATGTTCTCACTTATATATGGGAGCTAAAAACAAATAAATAAATACACAAACAACCCCGGGGGTGGGGGTGGTGGAGGGAAGAAGACACAACAATTACAATTCCTTGAAGTTGATATGACAAGCAAACAGAAAGGAGTTTGTTGGGAGGGAGGTTTTGGTAATGGGCCACAATAATCAACCACATTGTATATTGAGAAAATAAAATAAAATTAAAGAAAAAAAATAAAGTGAAGGCAAAGTAAAGACATTTTTTCTGATGAATGAACAAGACAATTATCTACAGCAGACCTGTACTACAGGAAATGCTAGAGAAAGTTCTTCAGGCTGCAGATCAGGGAAACCAGAAAGAAACTCAAATCTGCAGGAAAGAATGTAGAGCACTATAAATCATAAATATGAGGATAAATTAAAAATACTATTTTTTTCCATCTCTTAATTTCTTTAAAAGACAACCTTTCAAAAAATTATAATATCATATTGTGAGGTTTTATAATATACAATGATATTAAATAAATGACAATAGTAACACAGAGGGTGGATGTAATTATACTGTTGCAAAATTCTTACTTTTTATATGAAATGGCAGAATGTTAATTCTCGTGATAAGTTAAGGAGGCATGTTGCTATCTTTAGAACCATCACTGAAAAATGATATGAAGAGGATAAATGAAAAACTTAAAAAATATATTAGTATACTAAAAAATTCTATTATGACACAAGTAGGAAAAAGTAGAGAAAGAGCATATAGATAGGACAAAGATA
Organism: Galeopterus variegatus; assembly: GCF_000696425.1. Classification (NCBI taxonomy): domain Eukaryota; kingdom Metazoa; phylum Chordata; class Mammalia; order Dermoptera; family Cynocephalidae; genus Galeopterus; species Galeopterus variegatus. Next base: position 175,664 of record NW_007726361.1, read on the forward strand.
AAGCAAATAGCAAAGTGGTAGGACTAAAAAATATATAGATATTTACCCATAATAAATGAAAGAATATGTCTACAAAAATACTTATAGCAGCTTAGTTCATGATAGCAAGAAACTGGAAATAAAAATATCTGTCTGTAGGTATGTAGATAATTTGTGATATAATTATATTATATCCATATGATAGAACACAAGCCAGCAATAAAGCTAGAAACAGGTGAATGAATAAATAAAATTTTGGTAAATCTATACAATGGAATATTACTTAGCAAAAAAAAAAAAAAAGAAAAGAAAAGTGAATGGCTGATACATGCTATCTGTAACATGGATGAATCTCAGAAACACTGTGATGAGCCAAAGAAACCAGGTACAAAAGAGAATCTACTGTATGATTTCACCACATGAAATTCTAGAACAGGCAAAACCAATCGATAGTGACAAAGCAGATCAGTAGTTGCCTGGATTGGGGGTGGGGACAGGGACTGAAAGCAAAGGGGCACCAGGAAAACTTTCGGGGGTCATGGGAACACTATGCCTTGATTGCGGTGCTGGTTACACTGGTAGACAGTTGCCACAACTCACTGGACTGTATATATGAAATGGCTGTATTTTATTACATGTGAATTACACCTAAATAAAGTTGATGTAGAAAGAAAAAAATTCTTGAAAATAAATTTTTGCAATTATCTTGAGAATTCTGACTTTTCCCTTCAGCTTGTACGTGCTCTTCACAAAAGTGAACGTTACAGTATTCGGCAAATTTACGATTATTGATCGATCTTCAAACAGACCTTGGGTTGTCCTCAGTTCATTGTACCACCAATATATGTCTAATAAATGTTAAAAAAATCTTGATTTTTCTAAGATGTACTGTGATTTTGTAGTTCTAAATCACTACTTGTAAGCTGTTCTTATTTTTATATGTTTATTTTAAGATTGCTTTACTTATCTAGGTGCAAAGTTCTAAACTAAAAATTCTAAAACGTTTGCTGGCTCCAGCCACCTTGTCTTTGGGAGTATTTTCCTGGCTCACCTTTACCCTCTTTCAATCGTCCTGGATTGAAATGCCCCATAACAGTAAATATCCAACCGGAAAGTAACAAAGCACCGATTTAAGGGAGGATTGGTCATTAAATTATCCCAACTATAAGCTGCCAACTCTCAACTCAAGGGGTGGAGACTGGCATCTGGTGGCCAGCTGCTCAGGCTCTTTAAAAAAAAGGCCTCTGACTTCCAGATGAAACAAAGTATGCAGGTGGCATCGTTTAACTCGATGACATGACTCACCAGGCTTCAGAAACTGGGTCCCCAAGAATTTTCCATTTGAGCTGTTAAAATGTCATGGGAGAAAGTGGCTGGTGGTGGCCACTGAGGGAAGTGGATCACTGTTATCTGCAGAACTCAAGCCCCGTATCTGGAAGGGGTCCATGCCATTACTGACCCCAGTTGCCCTCCAGACATGAGGTAGGAGTATGTAAAAGCTGTCAAAACCAGAATTCATCCAGCCACCTCTTCCTGGCGCATTCCAATGCTACCAGCGTTCCTGGCTTTTGCTCAGTGACTTAAACCCAGTATTCCACCCCACCCTGCAGACTGACAGCAGAGCCTAGGGCCACCAGGCTGGGATTTTTTTAAGAGATGGTTTCTAGGTATCTGGCCTCTTCTTTTTATGAGCTCCCCCTTACACCTCACTGCTGTCTCTAGGGCAGCATCGTTGAACAGAAGAATCATAGAGTTATTTTACTCCAGCTGAGATTTTCCAAAAATCAGCCATCCCTACAAGGTATATTATTATTATATTTTCTTTCTTATACAACCTTTTGTTTTTCTTGGAATAATGACCTCTTTCTTGATTTGCTTGAAATTTCTAAAGCTGAGGCTTAGAGCTAGTACGTGATGTTCCTGATACTGGCTGCTGAAGCCGGGTCTGGAGCCCATGTCCCTGCCTCCAAGTTTGCCTACATCACCCCCAGGGTGTGGTTTGAAGCATTTCAAATTTAAGTCCCCTGATCCGAAATTATCTCCCCCAAAATGTTATTTAAATGCTGTCTCTTTGGGTTGATGCCCACGAATTGCAAACTACTCTGCAAGGGTTGCCTGAACCTCCTAGACCTGTCCTGGTCACCCTGTGCTATTAGCTCCTGGGGTGGCCAGCAGTTGTCTACCTGTTGGCATGCCACCCCAGTGAAGATAGGGATGTTAGCTGGTCTTGTTTACCAATGACAAGCCTGCCACACAGCAACGAGTCACTCACTAAATAATTACTGAACTAATTAATGAGTCATCCTATCTATCATTCTCTTGTGCTTCAGCAATTGTAGAGTTGCTTTTCTAATCATCCACTAAAACTAGCCTCTCAAAGTGCATGGGAGTGTTATTTGGAGGAAAGAGAGAGGGAGGAATTATGCTTGACTTTTAAGCAGGAGTGTGAGTTCAAATACCAGCTGTCTGTGCACTTGCAGTGTAACCTTGGATGTGATGCACTCTGCATCTCAGGTGCTTCATGCTCAGCAAGGAAGTATCCTCTGCCACACCTAAGCTGTTTGGGGAATTAAACGGGACCATGCATATGCAAGTGCAATGTCAAATGACCTATATTTGTTAACCAAATTGTACGGGCTTCTTGTGCTGTACATTTTAAGTGAGAATAAATCCGTGCTTCTTAACAGTGTAAAATAGTGCCTCTTGAGCTTTTTTTTTTTTTTTTTTTTTTTTTTTTTTTT
>NW_007726361.1:178649-216325 GCF_000696425.1 Galeopterus variegatus
TAGCAGTTCTGAGAAAGTTTATTATTATTATTTTTTTGTCTTTTTTCATGACCGGTAAGGGGATCACAACCCTCGGTGTTGTGTCACCCGCACCGCGCTCAGCCAGTGAGCACACCGGCCATTCCTATATAGGATCCAAACCTGTGGCGGGAGCGTCACTGCACTCCCAGCGCTGCACTCTCCCGAGTGCGCCGCGGGGCCAGCCACCTCTTGAGCTTTAATGTGGCTCATGTGAGTCACCGGTGTGGTAAGCAGAACTCAAAGATGCTCTTACAGCCTCCCAAACAAGTCCCATCCTAATCGCAGGAACCTGCAAATGTGGTGGGCTATTAATCTGGTGATGTTGTTTCATTATATGTACAGTTGACCTTAAGAGAGGGGAATGATCTTGTTGGTCCCAGTCTGATTACATGAGCCCTTAAAACCAGAGAGCTACCTCTGGCTGGTGGCAACACAGGATCTCAGAGAGATCTGAAGCATAAGAAGATTTGAAACAAGCACGCTCAATGTGTGTTGCCGTTTTGAACAGGGAGGAGGCCATGTGAGAAGGAATGAATCTCCGGGAGCCGAGATCAATTGCAGCTCAAATCTGCAAGGAAGTAAGAACTCAGTCCTACAGGTGCAATGGAAATGAATTCTGCCAACAACCTCAGTGAGCTTAAAGCAGATTCTTCCTCAGATAAGAGCCCAGCCTGGCCAGCACCCCGATTTGGGGCTTTTTAGACTCTTAGAATCCAGCCAACCCTCCGCCCACCCACCCCCCCATTCTGACCTACAGACTGTGAGCTAATGAATGGGTATTGTTTTCAATCACTAAGTTTATGGTAAATTTTTATACAGAGAAAGAAAACTAATACACCTGAAGCTCTTGCTAAGTTGTTGATTCTGATTCAGCAGGTCTGGGGTGGAGTCTGGTATTCTTTATTTCTAACAAGTTCCAAGGTGATGCTTATATGGCTGACCCAAGGATTAAATTTTGGGTAGCAAGACTCTAAAGAACACAACACTACAATGAATTCTGTCAAACTCTTTTTTTCCATCAATAGTATCTCATTTAGGAAGTAAATGAATTCTTATTATTGCCCACTTATTTCCCAACAGCCTTTTTCCTAAGAACATTTTTATAGTCTTCCTATTTTACAAATTCAGTTGTCTCTCCAGAGCATAAAGTGGTTGAGTGTAGAGAGCTAGGGCATGTTGCCCTTCATTTGGGTCAGATTCTATCCCCCTTTGGATAAATTATCTAAAGCTCAGGAGCATTGGTTTCCCCACATAAAGGGGCCTACAGAAGCCTTCTTCACAGATTGTAATGGTCAATTTTATGTGTCACCTTTGCTATGGTGCCCAGTTGTTTGGTCAAACACCAGTCTAGATGTTGCTGGGAAGGTATTTTGTAGATAAGATTAACATCTACAGTCAGTTGACTTTAAGTAAAGCAGATTAGCTTCAATAATGTGGGAGGCCCCCATCCAATCTGTTGAAGGCTTTAAAAGCAAAAACTGAGATTTCTCCAGGAAAGAAAGAATTCCACCTCAAGATGGTAGTATAGAAATTCTGCCTGCGTTTCTAGACTGCTGGCCAGCCCTATAGAATTTGGACTTGCCAGTCCTACAATCACGAGTCAATTCCTTAAAAGAAATATCTATGTCTATCTATCTAGCTCTCTCTCACTATACCTTTGTTCTGTTTCTCTGAAGAACTCTTGATACATAGATGTTGAAAGAAATAATAGCACATTGGAGGTATTAATAAATGTTCATTATTATTTTTAGTTAGTAAAATAGGAGAGTAAGAGTTAGTTGTGGATTCTGATATTTCATGCCCCTTTTTTGGCCACATCTGTTGGTGATGTGCTTAATTCCTTTCTCTATGCAAAGGGTGGGTGGTGGTGGAGATTCAACAGGTTTCAATAATTACAGAAAATGGAGATGATTATCTTTGACATAAGCAGCCATGTTGGGGATTGGTCATAATCATTCTGTGAAGAGAAGCTGAAAGTCATTGTTGGGGGAGAGTGGGCAGGAAGAAAGCACTTGTGAAGCAACACCAGGCATCCTAATGATAATGAAGCTGGCGCTTCCCCTTTGAAGTCACTGATTCTCATGGTCAACACCTGCCTTCCGTTGGGCTTGTCAACAGCTTTGCAAACCAAAGAAAACAAAGGTTGCTTGGCAGTTTAATGTGGATAGAAGAATTGCTTTAGGAAGGAGGAAACTGGAAGTACGTGGATTAAAAAATAGCAGCAATCTCATGTATTTGTATAGTTTTGCCTTGTATGAAGTGATTTCGCTTCAATTATCTAACTTTTACAGGTATTTTTATCTCCATTTATACATGAAGGCATCCAGGCACTGAGATTTTGGGTTTCCCTGTGCAAACTTACTCAGCAAGCCAAACACAGACCTGGATTGAGCACAGGTCTGTCTGTTTTTAGGAACAGTTTCTTTTCCTCTGCAACACACATCTTTCTATGCTGTCCGCATATCCAGGAGGTTGCAGAGATCACTGGCATCCAGGGGTAACAGAAACTCTTTTTTCACTTTCCCTCCTGAAGTGGAGAAACCTAGTGATTAGGTAGAAACTCTCGATTCTCAAGGCATTATAATGTGACTCAGGACAGGAAGGAAGGGGTGGGGGCTGGCTAGGAGAGTAGGGACTGACAGATGCATAATAAGGCTAAGGATATTAGTGCTCAAGAAAAGAGGTTAGTTATGTTAAAAGATGGATGATGAATTTTTAATGTAGATCAGACTAGAATTTTCAGGAAGAAATGATTTCTCTTGGTGGTGAGGAACATTAACATATCCTGTAGAGGCTCAAACTCTAATGTTTTGGGGCCCAGGACAGTAAGATAGGTGAGTGAGCTGGCTGTGTAGAAGGATCATGGGGAGTCGAGGCCACTCTGGACAAATGGGGAATCTGGCCAAGCAAAACATCTCAGGCCAAGTTCTTGAGGACACTAGTTTCCTATCCCTATCTCTTGGATAGAACAGTAACATTGTCCCCAGTCACAAGGCAAGAGCTCACGTTCCCTTTCCCAGGGGAAATTGGAAGAGCATAAGGGGGAGCCCAGATCTCCTTTCTAAGTAGGAAAGGAGGTGAGCCTATGACACTGGGTAGATGCCCATTGCTGCAAAATTTTGCCCAACGCAAGAAGGGATTAAAGGGATGAGGGCCTGGGTAGTGAGAACTCATCACCTATATGGTACGAAAGAGTGAAGTAGTTTGTTATGAGAAAAACTTTAGACAAATTAAATTTATCAGAGTTTAATTTGAGCAAAGAAGAATTGGCAAATTGGGAAGTCCCCGTAATCAGAACAGATTCAGAACAACTTCGACATTGCTACATGGTCAATTAAGATTTATAGACACAAAAAGGGAAGTGACATACAGAAAATGGTAGTGAGGGGCAGAACAGTTGGCTGCTTGGGATTGGCTGTGACTTGGCTGCTTGTTATAAGAGTATGTTACAGTCTGTTTGCACATCGTGTTAGATTACAAGAGTAGGTTAGTCTGTTTACACATCAAGTTAGTTTATAGTTCATTGTGTCTGAAGAAATCTTTAGGTCAAACTAAACAGGCTTAACCAAGCCAAGGGCTCAACTCTTGTGTCTTCCCCCCACCTTTATTCAGTACTCTTTTATGCCTGATCTCCCACTTTGTACAACTTTGAAACAATTTTCTAAGCTATTTTGGAGCTTAAATGTTTATTGGCTCTGGTGTTGTCTTAGTAATTTTGGGCTGCTCTAATAAAGTACCATACACTGGGTGGTTTAAACAACAGAAAGTTATTTCTTATACTTCTGGGATTTGGAAGTCTGAGATTGGGGTGCCAGCCTGGTCAGGTTCTGGTGATAGCCCTCTTCTGAGTTAAAGACTTCCAACTTCTAACTATGTCCTCATGTTCATAAGGGTACCATCACATTGGGGGCTAGAATTTCAACATATGAATTTAGGGAGGACACAAACACTCAGTCCCTTGACAGTGTCGACTCGGTTTACAGCAGCAGAGGCTTGTATCTCTCTGACACCTTGTCTTCATTGTGGGTTGGCTGGGGGTTCTGCTCTACATTGTCTGAAATTCATTATTACAAATTTCCTACCTTGTTTCTAGAGTAAAATTTAAAGAAAATCTGGCTCAGTGCCCAGCCTCTATTATCATTCATGTGACCTTGAGAAACATACTTGGTCTCTGGGAGCCTCAATTACCTCATTACAAAATTGGAGATTTCATTGCAGGATTGATGCAGGGATAAAATGTGTGGGAAACTCCTCCTTCAGATCAACATCTTCAGATGCTGACTGAGCATTGCTGGTACTCATGGCAGAGGGAAAGAGAGTTCTGGAGAGTCTGGCAATCAACCACTCAGCCTGGAATGCACCCACATCACTTTTGATTACAACTCATGGCTCAGAACTAGTCACATGACCTTGCCCAACCTCAGGGGTTCAGGACATGCCTGGAAGGTGAGGAGGTGGAAATATTTGGTGAGCATAATTAATGGCAAATACATAGGGCTGGTGTGAGTACTAAATGAATCAATACCTGCAACGCCCCTAGAACAGGGCCTGACACAGAGTTAGTGCTCAATTGCGCTTATTAAAAAAACTCCATCCTCCTCAGAAGACATCCCTATGTGATAAGAGAGACAGGGCTGCACTGGTTGTGCAAAGGCACAGCAAAAAATTCAGCCCCATACCACTTCCCCTGATAGAGGGCTCTGCTGCTAATCACCATGTTCCTTTTCTTTTCTAAGCCCTAACATCCTCTCCCAGTGCAATAAGAGTTAGGGAGCAGGGTGTCTGGGGCCCCTCTCAAACAGGAAGCAGAAAGTTCCAAGCAGTGGGTGAGGTCTTCAGGTTTTTAGGGAAGAAATGGGATTTTGAAGGATTTGCAAAGGAAGCAGCAAGAGCAAATCTGAGGCCAGAACTATCCAACCGGGAGGGAGCCATATGAATGGTTAGCTATTCACATTCCTACAGATTTGCAATGGAGATCTTATCCAGAGAAGGCTGAACTCTGAATTCCTAAGCAGACCAGAACTACAGCATCATAGGGTGGGCATCCTGTGTCACTTGAACTGGCTGGTGTCCAAGGGGACTTGCCCTTTGGCCAATTTTTGCTTTCAATAAATAACCTCTTTGGTTTCAAAGTGTTATTGACTGGGTTTGAATAACTGGGTTCTCATCTTTTTCTTCCCTTGACTTACCTGAAGTCATGTGCATGTTGATCGAGGGAGGATGACTGTACATGTAAATGCTGATGGAGGGAGTGGGGTATTGAGCCAAAGGGGGAAAGTTTCCAGTTCCTTCTCTGTAGAAGAACTGCCAGAGGAAACCTGTTTTAGGAGCTGGGGATTTGGCAGTGATCAAAGCAGACCCTTGTGCCTTAGTCTTGCTGGCGGTGGTGGAGAGGGAGGCTGGGAGACACGAGCCTGTGTGTTGCAGTCCCTGAACACATGTGGCATTCTGTTTACATGCTGGAGAGAGCAGTCTGTTAAACTCAAATTTGGCCAGAAGTTTGGAATTTGGTTGACTCATCCTGACATAATTATGATAAATAAGGACCCCTTTGAACTTTTAAATGAGAAGGATTAGTCATCTATTTGTCTTTTTGCTATCTGGCAAACAGTGATCAACCACCCACCTTGTGGCACCTCTATTCTAGGCTCTAGATACATTGATGCACAAGATAAATAAGGTTCTGCTCTACAGGAGGTAATAATCCAGAGGACAGAGGCAGACCATCAAGAGAGAGAGAACAAAGACCATATTCCACCAATTCTTAGAGGTGCATCTTGAAAACTCTTAATTTGTAAATAATGTCAAACTAACAGAAAAGTTGCAATGATAATTGAAGTGAAAAATGTATGCATGAATACTTACATAGATACATGCACACAATATATCTTAATACGTGTTTAAGAACCAGATCCTCCAAAAAAAAAAAAAAGACTTGCTGTGTGGCATTTACTGATTTCCACAGTGTAAATGGTCCCTCTATAACCAATTTAAGCTACCAACATGATGTTCCTGAATGTGGAGTTGGGAACAGGTACAGTAAATGTAAATAACCTCAAGAGCATAGATAATAGTAAAATGTAGTAAAACAATTAGGAAGTTATGAAGTTTGAGTATTTGTCACCTTTATTTTAATATTATTTAATTTTATAGGTATATAATTTAATTTTAATAATGGCTGTGTTGAACAATCAGCTCACAAAATGCCTGGAAATTTAAATATTGGCTCTCACAAGCCAGTACAGCACATGCACATATACATGCACATAGACATGCATACACATTTTGGAAATCATGAGTTTACACTGACTGAAATCTCCAACTCTGATCCTGGGCGTTGTTTCTTGATTTCTCTCATTCCATATTCGAATGTTCCTTCTTCCTTAGTGAGAACCCTGGATCCCAACCTCAACAACACCTAACTCATTTTCTAAGTCCTATAATACATCTGCTGTGGGTCAAATATGTCCTCCAAAAATTCATGTAGAAGAAACTTGACCCCCATTGTTACAGTGTTAAGAGGGTGGAAAATCAAATTATGGTATTTGAAAGGTGGAACCTTTGAGAGGTGATGATTGGATTGAGGATATTGCCCTCACGAATAGATGAATCCATTCATAGAGTAATGGGTTGTCATGGTTGTGGCCTGGTGGTTTTATAAGAAAAGCACATGAGAAGCTCTTACCATTCTCAGCATGTGATTGTCTGCATCGCCATGTGACCCTGTAGGGAGTTTCCACCCAGAAGAAGACCTTCACCAGAAGTGCCCCCTGGACCATGGACGTACCAGCTTCCCAAACTTTAAGAAATAAACTTCATTTTCTTTACACATTACCCAGTTTTAGGTATTTTTAAAATAAGCAACAGAAAACATACCAATACAATATCTAAATTAGTTTTAAAATTGTTTCACCCATACCACTGAAAAAGATGAATTTACTAAAAAGGAGTTCAGTTCTCCCCCAATCCTCAACTCCACTCAAGACTAAAGTACACGGTCACATACTATGCCACAGTTACTTGGATTAGTTACTCCCTCCCATTAGTATGGTTTTTGCATTCATTTAAAATACATTAGGGTTTATTTATTTTAGTTTGTTTTCTATTTCAGGTTTTCTTTTCTCCTTCCCATCCTTTGTTGATTTAATTTTATTTTTTAAAAATGTGTAGAACATGAACACGCTTCTGAAAGTCAGGTCCATATCCAAAAGTTGTATACAGAGAAATGTCACTCCTATGTGTCTTCCACCCTATTCTCCTCCCCCAACTTCAGGATTCTCTGCTTTACCCTTCCTTTCTTTCTTTTTGTAAATATCCATGTGTAGAATAATGAAACTAAACCCTTACCATTCACCATATATCAAAATCAACTCAATAGATTAAAGACTAAATATAAGACAAAACTATAAAATTCCTAGAAGAAAACACAGGGGAAACACTTCAGGATAAAAGACTAGGCAAAAACTTTATGAATAAAACCTCAAAAGCACAGGCAACAAAAGAAAAAAATAAACAAATATGATTACATCAAACTTAAAAGCTTTTGCACAGCAAAGGAAACAATTAACAGAGTGAAAAGACAACCTACAGAATGGGAGAAAATATTTGCAAACTATCCATCTGACAAGGGATTAATATCCAGAATTTACAAGGAACTCAAACAACTTAATAGTAAAAAGAAAACAATCCCATTAAAAAAATGGGCAAAGGAGCTGAACAGACACATTTCTTAAAAGAAGACACACAAATGGCCAACAGGTACATGAAAAAATGTTCAGCATCACTAGTCATCAGGGAAATACAAATCAAAACTACACTGAGACATTATCTCACCCCAGCTAGACTGGCTATTATCAAAAAGACAGAGAATAACAAATACTGACAAGGATGTGGAGAAAGAGGAAATCTTCTACACTGTTGGTGAGACTGTAAATTAGGACAACCATTATGGAAAACAGTATGGAGGTTTCTCAGACATCTACATATAGAACCAGTGTACGATCCACCAATCCCACTACTGGGTATATATCCAAAGGAATGGAAATCATCATGTTGAAGGAATACCTGCACTTCCATGTTCATCACAGCTCTATTTACAATAGCCAAGTTATGGAACCAACCTATATATCCATTGACAGATGACTGAATAAGGAAAATGTGGTATATATACACAATGGAATACTATGCAGCCATGAAAGTAATGAAATTCTGCCATTCACAGCAGCATGAATGAGTTTGGAGAAAATTATGTTAAGCGAAATAAGTCAGGCCCAGAAATAGAAACACTGCATGTCTTCACTCATAAGTGGGAGCTAAAAAATAAAAATAAAAAAAAGAAAGAGAGAAAAAGAATTAAAAGAATATGTCGAACTTTTGGAAGGAGAGGATAGAACTGTGATGACTAGAGGTGGGGAAGGAGGAGGGGGAGGGGAGATAGTAACATGTTGGTTAATAGACATAAAACAGCTAGTTAGGAAAAATAAGCTCTATCGATATACAGTCAAGATAGGCATCTATAACATTAATTTACTGCATGCTATCAAATGGCTAGAAGAGAGGAGATCGAAAGTCCTCAACACAAAGAAATAATCATGTTTCATAAAGATGAATATGCTGATTATTCTGATTTATCACCCATTGTATACAGGTATTGAGGATTCAACTCTGTACCCCACAAATATGTATAATCAATTACGTTTCAATGAAAAAAGTTAGCCTTAAAAAAATAGCTAAGCAGCTATATGTTTGTTGAGACTCAGAAAATGATACCTCCAAATATGGCACTTTGGCATCCTGAGTGCTTTGAACAAAGGAGATTGAAAAGCCTCAGAAATAAGCCTCAGAACCAAATCTCTCTTTGACCTTCTTCTGCCCTTTCTCTCTTTCCTTTCCAAAGTGCAGAAAGGAGCTCTCTCTAAAGTTCCCTTACCTGACTGAGGGAAGTTCATTCAGAAGGAATGTAATTGTCTTGGACCTCCTTTCTGAAAGATTAACTCATCCCAGGAGAGGAGACTAAAAGTCTCCACTCAGGACACCATGCAGGACAGACTTTTCACCTATTGTTTCAACTATTCTTCTAAGGGAGACACTTTATCTGCATAATAAAACAATCTGTGTTCATAGTACAGTTTGCCTGTCATTTTCTCATAATATGTTGCCATTTGCATCAGAATCAAGAGGAACATTGTCCCGGGCTATAGTCTATTCTTCAGTCCCACTTATCTCCCCTAAATATCATTTACTCTTACTCTAAAATTGCCTAAACCCCCCAACTCCCTCTCCCTATGAAGAGAGTACCTAAGCATCAATCATCTGGCTCATCTTTGAGATTCATATGTTGTGTGGCTCTTGTGCACATGTACATGTTAATGAGTTTGCACGCTTTTTTCCCTGTTAATCTATGTATGTTGCCAGTTCATTTCAGCAGGCTCAATTATCAAACCTCCAAAGGGAAAGCTTAACCTTTCTTACATTTGTTTTCTTACTTCGTTTTCTTTTTTACACAAAAGGTAGTGTACTCTATAGGTGATGGAGTTTGGATGTGTTGTCCCCTCCAAAACTCATGTGGAAATTTGATCCCCAATGTGGCAGTGTTGGAAACTGATTGAGTCATGGGGGTGGATCCCTCATGAATAGATTAATGCTCTCCCTGGGAGTGGGGGGATTAATGAGTGAGTTCTCACTCTGTTAGTTCTCCTGAGAGCTTGTTGTCTACAGGACTCTGGCACCTCCTCTCTGTCTCTCTTGCTTCCTCACCATGTGATCTGCTTGTACCCCCCCGGCTGCTGCCACTTTCTATCATGAGTAGAAGCAGCCTGAGGCCTGTGCCAGATGCAGCTGTCCCAGAATCATAAGCCAAATAAACCTTCTTTCTTTATAAGTTACCCAGTCTCAGGTATTTCTGTCATAGCAACACAAATGGACTAAAACAATAGGCTCGTTTTGTACTTTGCTCTTGCCATTTAGTATTACCTTCTGAAAATCACTTCTCACTTCATGGAACTCTTCTTCATCCTTTTTTTCAGTTGCATTGTACTCCATTGAGGTTGTGCACTATAGTTTATTCACCCAATATCCCATATTTTGGGAGACTCCTGCCCCCCACCCAACCAGGAGCTGAGGCAAATGCTGTCCCATGTGCCACTGCCCTGGGCTCACACCTGAGCCCCAGAGAGGACTGCCCACCACCCGACCAAGAGTTAAGATGAATGCTGTCACACGTGCTGCTGCCCTGGGCCCACACCTGAGCCCCAGAAAGGCCTGCCCAAGGCTCAAGCAGGAGCCAAGGTGGTCTACTACAGCCACTACCACACGTACTGCCAGTGTAAAGATGGCTCACCACCACATTAGCAGCCAGGTCCTCCCTATAGGCAGCCCACCGCATGCTTGACTGCACTGATACAAGAAGTGTCACCAGCAGAGCCTCCAAATAGAGGAGGAAGTCTTTCTCGTTGCAGCCCACTCGAGTAAGAGAAGAAACAAGTACTCTATGAGATGACAAAACGTCAATGAAAAAATACTAGAACTACAAATAAACAAGAAAATACAACACCACTGAAGGAACAGAGTAATTGTCAAGTGCCAGACAACACAGAGAAGCAAAACCTTGAAATGTCTGAAGAAGAATTCTGACTAATGATATTAAGAAAACTCAGAGAGATAAGAGAGGAATCGATTAGAGAACACATGAAACAAGAAAAAAAATATACAGAATATGAAGGAGGAAATTTACATAGAGATTAATACCTTAAAAAAGAATGTAGCAGAACTCCTGGAACTGAAAGATTCACTCAGTGAAATAGAACACAACAGAGAGCTTAAGCAGCAGGCTAGAGCAAGCAGAAGAAAGAATTTTAGATCTCAAAGATGGTGCTTTTGAAATAACACAGGCAGAGAAAAGAAAAAAATAATAATTTTTTAAAAATGAAGAAAATCTAACAGAGCTAGTAGACAACCTCAAGCTCACAGACATCCGAATCATGGGTATTCCAGAAGAGGAGGAGAAAGGAAAAGGCATTGAAAACCTGTTCAAGGAAATAATAGCAGAAAACTTCCCAGGTATAGGGAGAGACACAGAGCTTCAGATCCAAAAGACCAAAGATCCCCAGACAGATTCAATCCAAAAAGATCCTGTCTAAGACACATCGTAGTCAAACTGGAAAAGCTCAAAAACAAAGAGAGAATTCTAAAAGCAGCAAGAGAAGAGTGGTAAGTCATCTATAAGGGAGTGGCCATCAGACTAACAGCAGACTTCTCAACTGAAATCTTATAGTCTAGAAGAAAATAGGATGATATATTCAAAATACTAAAAGAAAAAAAAATTGCCAACCAAGAATATGATTCTCAGCAAGGTTATCCTTCAAAATGAAGGGGAAATAGTATATTTCCCAGGCAAACGGAAGTTGTGGGGGTTCACCACTGCATGACCAGCACCACAAGAAATTCTCAAGGGAGACCTGCATCTGAAAACTGAAAAATGATGATCAATATCACAGACATACAGGAAGCAGAAAAACCTGCTGTTAAAACAAAATGCAAATAAAAAAGAGAAAAAAACTAAATCATATTACCACAAAAATCCATCTAACACTGAAGATGAAAAATAAAAGGGGAAGAAAGGAACAAAAGATATTTAAATATCTAAACAAAAAGCAATAAAATGACAGGAGTAAAGCAATACCTGTCAATAACAATGCTAAGTGTAAATGGATTAAAGTCCACATTCAAAAGACCCAGACCGACTAATTGGATTAAAAAGCTAGACCCAACTATATGCTGTCTTCAAGAGACCAACCTCACCTGTAAAGACACACACAGACTAAAAGTGAAGGGTTGGAAAAAGATATACCATGCAAATGGTCACCAAACACAAGCAGGAGTAGCTATTCTTATATCAGATAAAGTAGAATTTAAACCGAAAACCATAAAAAGAGACAGAGAAGGCCATTACATAACAATAAAGGGATCTATCCAGTTAGAAGAAATAACAATAATAAATATGTATGCACCTAACACTGGAGCACCCAGATATGTAAAGCAAATACTCTTAGACCTAAAAAAAGAGATTGACCCTAATACGGTAATAGTGGGTGACCTGAACACCCCTCTGTCAGTATTGGACAGATCTTCCGTAACAAATCAACAAAGAAACACAGGATTATACTACACCTTAGACCAACTGGACCTGAAAGATATCTACAGAACATTTCATTCAACAACTACAGAATATACATTCTTCTCATCAGCACATAGAACATTCTCCAGGATAGACCACCTACCATGTTGTCTATCCTGGAGAAAAAAAATTTAAAAATCAAAATCATTCCAAGTATCTTTTCAGACCATGATGAATTAAACTAGAAATCAATAACAAGCAAAACTTTGGAAACTACACAAGTACATGGAAACTAAACAACAGGCTCCTTCCTGAATGACCTTTGGGTCCAAGAAGAAATTAAACAGGAAATCAAAAAATATCTTGTAACTAATGAAAATAAAGACACATCATACCAAAACCTGTGGGATACTGCAAAAGCAGTATTAGGAGGGAAATTTATTGCAATAAATGCTTACATCAAAAGAATAGAAAAGCTTCAAATAAACAAGCTAATGAAAGAACTAGAAAAACAAAGAACTAGAAAAAGAACTCAAAGAACTAGAAAAACAACAATCCAATCCTAAAATTAGCAGATGGAAAGAAATAATTGAGATCAGAGCAGAACTAAATGAACTAGAGACCCAAAAACTATACAAATATCAATGAAACAAAAAGTTGTTTTTATAAGAAGATAAATAGACAAATGATTCAGTAGGCTAACAAGAAAAAAAAAAAAAAAAAAAAAAAAAAAAAAAAAAAAAAAAAAGAAGAAGAAGAAAAAGAAGAAGAGAGAAGACCCAAATAAAAAAATCAGAAATTAAAAGGGAAGGGAGGCATTACAACTGTTACTACAGAAATATGAAGAATCATGAGAGATTATTATAAACAACTGTATGCCAACAAACATGAAAATCTGGAGGAAATGGATGAATTTCTGGACACACACAAACTACCAAGACTGAACCAAGAAGAAATACAAAACCTGAATAGACTGATAACAAGAAACAAGATTGAAACAGTAAGCAGCAATATTCCATCAAAGCAAAGCCCAGGAGCAGACGGCTTTACAGCTGAATTCTATCGAACTTTTAAAGAGGAATTAATACCACTTCTCCTCAAAATATTCCAAAAATTGAAACAGAAACCATTCCCCTAAACTCATTCTATGAGGCCAGCATCACCCTGATACCAAAACCAGAAAAGACATGACAAAAAAACAAAATTTCAGGCCAATATCCTTGATGAACATAGATGCAAAAATTCTCAACAAAATATTAGCAAACAGAATACAGCAACATCAAAAAAAATTATACACCATGAGCATGTGGGATTCATCCCAGGGATGCAAGGATGGTCCCACATATACAAGTCAATAAATGTGATACATCAAATCTACAAAATCAAGGGCAAAAACCACATGATTATCTCAATAGATGCAGAAAAAGCATTTGATGAAATTCAACATCCCTTCATGATAAAGACTTAAAAAATTAAGTATTGAAGGAAATTATCTCAACACCATAAAAGTTATTTACTACAAACCAATCACCAATATCATCCTGAATAGGGAAAAGCTGAAAACTTTTCCCTTAAGAACAGGAATAAAAAAAGGATGCCCACTTTCACCACTCCTATTTAACATAGTACTGGAAGTTCTAGCCAGAGCAAATAGACAAGAGAAATATATAAAGGGCATCCAGATTGGAAAGGATGAAATAAAACTGTCCTTGTTTTCAGATGACATGGTCTTACATAGAGAAAAACCTACAGACTCTACCAAAAAACTCTTATAACTGATTAACAATTTCAGTAATGTTGCAGGACACAAAATCAACACCCCAAAATAAGTAGCATTTTAATACTCTAACAATGAACTAGTAGAAACAGAAATCAAGAAAGCAAGTCCATTTACAATAGTCACCAAAAAAGTAAAATACCTATGTATCAGTTTAACCAAGGAGGTGAAATATCTCTACAATGAGAACTACAGAACACTATTGAAAGAAAATAAAGAGGACATAAAAAGGTGGAAAGGCATACCATGCTCTTGGATTGGAAGAATTAACATTGTGAAAATATCCATCCTACCCAAAGCAATCTATAGATTCTATGCAATCCCTGTCAAAATACCAATGATGTTCTTCACAGAAATTTAAAAAGCAATCCTAACATTCATATGGAACAACAAAAGACCCTGAACAGCCAAAGCAATCCTAAGCAAAATCAATAAAGCTGGAGGCATAACACTTCCCAACTTCAAATCATATTACAAAGCTATTGTAACCAAAACAGCATAGTACTGGCATAAAAACAGACACTCAGATGAATGGAACAGAATAGAAAACCCAGGAATCAACCCCCCTACTTACAGTCAACTGATCTTTGACAAAGGCAACAAGAACATACACTGGGGAAAAGAACTGCCTGTTCAATAAATGGTGCTGGGAAAATCGGACATCCATATGCAGAAGAATGAAACTATACATGTACCTCTTACCGTATACCAAAATCAACTCAAAATGGATTAAAGACGTAAATATAATATCTGAAACCATAAAATTACTGAAAGAAAACATAGGGGAAACACTCCAAGAAGCAGAACTGGCTAAAGACTTTATGATTAAGATGATAAAAGCACAAGCAACAAAAGAAAAAAGTAAACAAATAGGATTATATTAAACTAAAAAGCTTCTGCACAGCAGAGGAAACAATTGACAGAACAGAAAGACAGCCTACAGAATGGGAGAAAATATGTGCAAACTATACGTCTAACAAGGTATTAATATCCAGCATATATAAGGAACTCAAACAACTATACAGTATAAAAACTAAATCCAATTAAAAAATGGGCAAAGGAGTCAAAGGAAGACATACAGATGGCCAACAGGCACATGAAAAAATGCTCAGCAACACTAGTCATCAGAGAAATGCAAATCAATACCACATTAAGATATCATTTCACTACCGTTAGACTGGCCATTATTAAAAAGACCATGAATAACAAATGCTGGTGAGGATGTGGGGAAAGGGGATTTCTTCTACACTGTTGGTGGGACTGTAAAGTAGCACAGCCATTATGGAAAACAGGATGGAGTTTTCTCAGACAATTACAGATGGAACTGCCATAAGATCCAGTAATCCCACTACTGGGTATATATCCAAAAGAATTGAAATCATCATGTCAACGTGATGCCTGTGCTCCCATGTTTTTTGCAGCTCTATTTGCAATAGCCATGCAATGGAACCAACCTAAATGTCCATCAATGGATGACTGGATAAGGAAAATGTGGTACATACACACAATGGAATACTACCCAGCCATAGAAAAGAATGACATTCTACCACTTGCAGCAACATGGATGAACCTGGAGAAAATTATCTTAAGTGAAATAAGCCTGATACAGAAAGAGAAATATTGCTGTTCTCACTCATAACTGGTTGCTAAGAAAAGATAGAAAAAAAGAAAGATAGGTAGAAAGAAAGATATAAAGAGACAGAAGGAGAGAAAGAAAGAGAGAAAGAAAAGACCACAATAATGTGTTGAACTTTCAGAAGGAGAGAACAAAGCTAAGGATACTAGAGATGGGGGGAAGGACGGAGGGGGTTGGGGAGTGATAGGTCAGGTGGAGGGCATGGGGAAAGATTATGATTTATAATGATGAATATGCTAATAATAATAATGATAAAAATAAATAAATAAATAAAATAAATGAAAAGAAATCCTATATTTGTACCTTTGAGTTGCTTCCAATATTTTCAGTCATCAATAAAGCAATGAATAATTATGTGCATGTTAGAAGTGTAGGCTTGAGGTAAATCCCTAGATGTAAGATTGCTGGCTTGATGGATAAAGGCTTTATGTTGCTTGGTTGGGGATGGCCAAATTCTCCTCTACCACGGTTCTGCTCTTTTGCGTTCCCACTGGTGATGTCTGAAAATGCCTGTTTCCCCACAGTCTCATCAACAGAGTGTACTGTCAAGCTTGGAAATTCTGTTAATTTGGTGGGTAAAAAATAGTATCTCATTGTAGTTTTAATTTGCATTTCTTTTATACTGAGTGAAATTAGACATCTTTTCATACATTTCAGGGCCATTTATATATATTTTGGTGTAAGTTGTTAGATGAACTTTTTTTCCCTCACATTCTCAACATTTGTGCAACAGGGATGCAATATTACTGGTGGTGTCATTGTTATAACTGGTAGGATTTTGTTATTTTATGGAATATAATAATGCACCTTACAAGCTATGAAATCTTAGACTTTATATAATATGGAAAATAAATTTAAAAACATGCCAGACTATAAGTGTTTGAAGAAATAAACAAGGTAGTACAAGTGGGAGGAGCCAGTAGCCAGCTGTGCAGACGCTTTTGTCCTTTATTAGGTTGTCTCAACAGTCAGAGTGAAGTGGAAAGTCAAAGCCAATTGTTTGAATAACTCAGGGACCAAATTGCCCAACAATCAGAGCATCTTCTGTTCTTGATTCAATTAGCTGTATTCAGCATTTGGGACAAATACTATGTGTCAAAGGTGGAGACTCAGTTATTTGCTTAATAAAAATCACTTATTGCATTTAAATTATTTTGACAGTTATACTTTTCTCTGCCATGTTATTATAAAGTAAAAAGTTTAAAAAAGAAAAACAACAACAACAACAACAACAACTGGATTTGAAATCTAAGAGTCTTGGATTTCAGCCAAACCTTTGCATTCTACAACCTGTACGAACTTGGGCAATCCACTTTGTCTGTGTGAGCCTCAGTTTTCTTACCTAAAAAATGTAGGTGGCAATTGCAGGACTTATAAGAGAATGTAATGTGTCAGACAAAGCTTTTGAACCAGCAAAAAAGTGCATAAATGGTGATGCTTTTACTGTACTTTTGCTTGCTTTACATTAATCTTGACGAAGATATAGTTCGAAAAGAAGAATTCTGGCAACTCAAAGTTCCAAGTACACAGGAATCTTCTTATTTGTGGTTTTACTGCATGCAGACCACAGGGCTGCCAGATAACATACAGGATACCAGTTAAATTTGAATTTCAGAGGAACAGTGAATAATTTTTAAGTATATCTCAAATATTGCATAGGGTAAATTTAAACTAAAGATGTATTTTTTCAAACCTGAAATTCAATTCGGCATTTTGTGTTTGTATTTGCCAAATTTGACAAATCCATGGTAAGGATAGAAGAACAAAGATTTACAAGTGAAATGTCATGTCCTTGGTTCAAGATGATTAAAAATCAAAATTCACAGATAACAAAATGTGTTATATACATATAATGGAATACTACACAGCCTTAAAAAGGAATTGAATTCTGATACACAATACAACATGGATGAACCTTGAAAATCTTATGCTAAGTGAAAAAGCCAGACACAGAAGAATACATATTGTATGGTTCCTCTTATATGTGGAATTTAGAATAGTCAGATTCATAGAGACAGAAAGTAGAATGATGGATGCTGGGAGCTGAGGGGAGAGGAAAGCGGGGAATTATTGTTGAATGAGTTTGGGGTTTCAGGTGGAGATAATGAAAAAGTTTTGCAGATGGATGGTGGTAATGGTTGCATAACAATGTGAAAGTCCTTAATGTCACTGAACTGTATACTTAAAAATGGCTAAAATAGGGGCCGGCCCTGTGGCGCACTGCTGTAGTGCGCCGCTTGGGAAGTGCGGCGGCGCTCCCGCCGAGGGTTCGGATCCCACATACAGACCGGTTCCCGCTCACTGGCTGAGCGAGGCGCGGGAGCAACGCCGAGGGTTGCGATCCCGTTGCTGGTCCCGGTCCGGTACGGGGGCGACACTGAGGGTTGCGATCCGTTGCCGGACACGGAAAAAGACAAAAAAAAAAAAAAATGGCTAAAATAATAAATTTTATGTTCTATATATTTTACCACGATAAAAAAGTCAAAATCTAGGGTGAAAATTTTCCTTCTCTGGTTTTCAGTTTTCCTTTCAAAATGAGAAAGGAGGGTTATAGCTGGGCCTGTAGAACAGTGAGGAAAGATTGGAGTGGAGGGTCTGGCCTGCTTCGGAGTTGCCTGCGGTCTTGCTGGAAATACGAGCTCTTCCCCCAACCCCACCTGGGCTTCTAATTCAGTGCGATTCAGTATGGTTGAAAGTCTATAGTTTCAATAAGCTTTTCAGGTGCAATCTAAGCAGCGGGGGAGCCTCACTCGCCAGAAGAATCTAAACACTTCAACAAGGACTGTAGGAGCTGAAATTACTAATAGATCTCACTGAATTCCTGTTTTCACATCAAGCTTCCTCCTTCTGGAAGAAATATCTTTAGATGTTGTGGGGAACCCCCCCCCCCCAAAAAAAAAAACAAAACCAAAAAACATTCAAAGTCATTGAATTTCAACCCAAACAGAAAGTCAAAGGTTTAAATCAAGTATGTCTAGGTTGATTTCCTGCTCCAGCATAGATTTTATTAACCCATTTTCTCTTTCTTTATCTTTCAACTTACCTCTCATATACTTTGCATATTTTCCCCCTAAAGTTTTCAACTTTCACTTTGAATGTAGCTCTTTGAGAAGGACTGCCACACACAATATTGATCTTTGTCTTATTTATCCCTTTTATCAAAGAAATAATGTAATGTCCGGCCAGGTGTTAATCTGTTGATTAAAAAGGATTTCAAATAGCCTTTAGAGAAAATGTCTAGAATATTCATTACTGGGAGGAAAAAAGAACACCAAATTTTCAGACTTTCAAAATCCATTTTCAAAAAAAAAAAAATTCTGCCTGTATTTTAGAACTCCAAAGTTGTCTCAGTGGTTTGCATTAAAACATTTTATAAAAATCACTACCGTATGGGCTTCCATGGTCCAAAATGGGTAATCAAAGCAAGATGCCCATCCTATAAGGCGTCCCTTTCTTGTTTTACATGATACAACATTGTCTGGCCATCCTGGTCTGTAAACAAGGCTAATGAGGTCAGCCTGGGAGTAAAAATTCCAAAAAGTACTGCTAATTCTCTCACTTATCACTGCAAAATCAGGAAAACCCATTTATTAAAAGCTTAAATGACTCTGGGAAAGGAAGTCTATGATATAATTGTTTGTGCTAGTCAGTGTATATAAAATAAATTTTTCTCAAGGGTGGGTGGAGAGGGAGCTGGGGAATGTTTGTGATGGGTAAGAGTGTCAATTTTGGACACAGATTTTGCTTAAATTCTGGCTCTGCCTTTGCTAAGTGTATGATTTTAATAGAACTACTCAATCTTTTTGTAAAGGATAGATAATAACCCCTACAATTATTTCTGTAGCTGGTGCCAGAGGTACAAGAGGTAGACAATATTTCTACTACTACTACTACTAGTAATAATAACTACTGTTATAACAGCAAATCCTCACGTAGCCCCATTCTGTGCCAGGTGCTCTTTCAAGTGCTTCATAATTAATAAGCAAATTCCCATTACAGCTCTATTGGAAGAGTTCAGCTCTTATTACTGTCTCACAGATGGAGAAACTGGGGCATATGATAAGAACTAAGCAGCATCACTAGCATCGAAGCTCCCTGAGGGCAAGGATTTTTGTTCACTTTCTTTTTTCTTCACTGCTATGGCCTCAACCCCTAGAATAATACCTGATATCTAGAAAAGGCTTAAAATAGTGTGTTGAATAAATGCATACCTAAACATCTAATGGAGTACCTGTCACAATTTGGGTGCCAAATAATTGGCTAGCCTCATCCAATCCGATATCTGTTATGCTCTGGTAATCTAGTATTCATTGAGTGGTTACCATGTGATATGGATAAAGCTAAGTGTTTTACATTAATTACCTCCCTTAGTTCTCACCGTGATTGCATAGAAGTGGTACTATTTATTTCTCCCATTTTGTGGAATGTGAACACTGAGATCCAGAGAGATTCTTACTTGCCCAAGGTCACACTCTTAATAAAAGGCACAGCCAGGATTCAAAATCAGGTCTGTTTGACTTTAAAGTTTGTGTTCTCTGTCACCATGCAATAATGCTATACAAGATCCTTATATTTGAGATCTAAAATCAAAACAGAACTCAACAGGGACCAACATAGCTAAGCATTTCTAGGAATGAATACTTAGCTACTTTTCAATTTGATAGCAGCTTTTTCTCTTCCTTTTCCTTACGCAGCTCTTCCTCTTCTTGCAGCTCAGCTTTTGATTCCAGCACCTTATGCAAAGCCCTTCAATGACTACACATGGCCCTTGGCATAAAATTCTTAGCATGGTGTTTGAGGCTCTTCACAAAGTAGCCACAACTCACTGGCACTTTGTCAGTGGCCAGTAAATATTTGTTGAGTGAACGGACCTACTTTTCCAACTGATTTCTCAGTTTCACCACATGCAGCCAATGTGAAATTTTGTCTGCCTAGAAATTGTTTTGTACACATTGCATCCCTCATGGTAACCAGGAGAGGACACTGGAGACATCAGGCCTTTAATTAGAATTTGTTGAAAGAATGACAAATTTAAAAACTCTCAACATTCAAATGTGTTCTGACAGTAATCAAGTTCATTCATTCATTCATTTACTCAGAATTTATTGAAACACTTTGTACTTCAGAATCTATGCTTCATAATGGAAATAAAGAGATGAATAAAATATTAACCTTGCAATCACTTGCTTATAGCTGTTGTGGGAAATAGCTAAATAATGAACTTAAAAAAAAAAAAACCTGAAAAATTGAGCTTAAAAAGAAAACTTTAAAAAGCCCTAAAAGAGAGATCTGCATATATGATAATGGATTACCACAATTCAGTTGTTATTTCTTCATGAAACTTTCTCCTAAAACTGTAATTTTTAAAGCATTTTCAGGGCAAGAACTCAATAATTTCCAGAATGGTTGGATCAAGACCATCTGGAGAACATTTCCTGCTTCTGCACTCTGCTGATGGCACTTGTAATTACACAAAAAAGGGGGAATTGTAACCAGATTCAATATTATGATGAAGAATCTTCCAGATATTAAGATATATTCTCTCCTTCCTGAGAATCTAATCACCCATCTATCCATCCTTCCATCCTTCCATCATCTCCCCACCCATCTGTCCATCTGTCCATTTGTCCATCCATTATTTTATATAAAAGGAGACTGAGGTCAGTAAAAATTAAATGAACAGCACCTGCCACAGAGTGAACCTGCAATAAACACTGGCTCTTATTATTATTTACTTATTTGGTGTCTTAGTCTGTTCAGACTGCTTAACAAAATATCTCAGACTGGATAGTCCATAAATAACAGAAATTTATTTCTCACAATCTGGAGGCTGGGAAGTACGAGCTGGAGGTGCTAGCAGATTCAGTGTCTGGTGAAGGCTTGCTCTCAGCATCATAGATGGCGTCTCTTGTGCACCCTCACGTGAAGAAAGGGAGGAATGCTGCGGCTGCACGTGGCAGGAGGGGCACACATGCTTCCTTGAATCTTTTATAAAAGGGTGCTTATCCCATCTGTGAGAGTGGAACCCTCATAATATAGTCATTTTCCAAAAGGACCCACCTCTTAATACCATCCCATTAGGGATTAAGTTTCAACATATGAATTTTAGGGGGACATTAACATTCAGACCACAGCATTCAGTCAACCTTTACTGAGCACTGCTGACTACCGTGCTAAGCCCTGTGGATGCAGAAATTCTCCCAGAGCCAGTGAGGCAGACATCCAAGCAATTTTTTACTAGTAGAATAATGAGTACAATGAAAGAGGCATTTGCATTTGATAAAGGGCCTTTAGAATACATAATGCCTTCTACTTCTGGGAGACAGTAGTCTTGTTTTCCAACAAGCCCACCAGAGAGGTAAGATTCAATAGAAAGAATTCAAGCTTTGGAGCCAGGAAGATCATTTATTGCTCATGTGGTCTGTGGCCTCAGTTCCTTCATCTCTTAATTAATTAGGGACTATCATCACAACATGAATGGAAATAGACCCTCCCTCATTTTGTTACAGTCAAGATCAAATGAGACAGAGTATGTAACCATATCCTAGGGAATTCTGTCAGACAGTAGGTGCTCAATAAAGGCTACTGTTCTCCTTTCAGTGTACTTATCACAAATCAGTCAGTCTCTGGAGAGTTGGGTCATACTTGATATTTGAAAGAGTGGAGTGTATGTTTCCTAACACTCACTCGAATTCACCAGATTTAGCTGTGACTGATTTTCATTAAAATGAATGTGTTCCCCTCTCCCTGCCAAGTTGCAAGCTCTTCTGCTAATGGGCGCTCAGCAGAAGTGGTGGAATCTGTTTACTTAGAGCTATTGTGGGGGACAGTTAGCTAAATAGTAACCTTTTAAAACATACCTGAAAAGTTGCACTTAGCTACAGATAGCTACAGAAACACTGTAAATAAGTTTTGAGGGGTGGCAGGATCATTTCTAAGCAGGAGCCTTCAGCTTCCAAGAGAGACCATTTTGAAAGAGAAAACGCTCATGTTGTTTTGAAAAAGCTTGCGTGCTTATTAACAAATTGATCATGATGAGAAGATTCTAGACTTTTTAGGCCCATGTTTGGCACTTAGTAATTGTAACTATGACCCTGGGTAAGTCCCTCTTCCTCTACAAGTCTTAGTTTTCTCACACACATTGAGACGGATTTAGCTTAAAATCTATTTTTCAAGCTATGTGAAGTAGACCCCTTAAGGTTCAAAAAAGATGCCTCAGAGATAACCGTGGGGCCAATGACAGAGGAATGGTGCAGGTAGGGTTCTGGGGACCCATCTGTCCCCTAAGTGAAGCTTCACATTCATCTCCTTTATTATACTGGGCTTCTGAGAAGCTTTCTTCCAAAATTAAGTTCTTCTGGTGAACATGTTTGAAAGCCATCAGATAAGATGATCTTCAAGTTGCTGTCACGCTCTTGGCTTGGGAAATTATGCTACCAGGATAAACAGATGTTGACTGGCTGCAGGAAGCAATCGATCAGTGTAACTATTTTCAGCATCATTTTTAGATGTGGGGAGCAGTACATCTCAAACTTCAATGTGCATCTGAGTCATCTGCAGGTCTTATTATCATGCAGAGCCTAAGTCAGCAGGCATCTCATCATTTCTTATTTCCTGATAAGCCCCCGGAGGCTGCTGAGGCTGCTGGTTCATCAAAGAAAACCCTGAGATTCCGTTTCTGAGCAAATGCAGTCATCTAGGCTCCATTTTTAATTTCCAAGAAGACTTATTGAGATTGGTTTTCTATAACTGCTGTAACAAGTTACCACATACTTAGTAGCTTAAACAACACAAACTTGTTATTCTATAGTTCTGTAGGTTAGCAGTTCAACGCAGATCTCTCTGGGCTAAAACCAGAGGGTCGGCAGAGCACCCCATTCTGGAGGGTCCAGTGGGGAATTCATGTTCTGCCTCTCCTAGCTTCTCGAGGTTGTCTGCCTTCCTGGGCCTTTTCTCCACCTTCAACACCAGCAGGTACAGTTCGAGTTCTTCTCCAGAGCTTCTCGCTCAAGAACCCTTGTGATTATACTGGGCCAACCCAGAAAACCCAGGATCCACTTCCCATCTAAAGGCCCTGAATTTAATCACATCTGCAAAGTCTTTTACTATGTAAGGTCCCATATTCGCAAATACTGGAGACTGGGATGTGGACATCTTTGGGGGCCATTATTCTGCCTGTCCTCTTGAGTGATAGTATTAAATGTCAATAAGTCTCAAGGGGAAATTGAGAGGACATGGGAGATATCCAGGCATTAGTGGAAATAGTGACAGCTGGACTAGAAAGAAGTGGGCTAGAAGGTTTGAAGATTCATGGCCAGAAAGTGGTTGTGAGGTCGGGGCAATGGGGCAGAGGAAGAGAGCTCACCAGGAGATGTGGAAAGCCAAGCTGTAGGGCAAGGCCCAGGACTGCCTGGAGACAAATGAAGGAGAGGACAGAGGTCGCCTGGAGGACAAAGCATATAAGACAGATGAGAAAGTGGTTGCAGGTGTGAGGGAGAGAGAGCATCATGGAAGGGACATAACTGCGCTTTGTTCAATAACTGGGTTTTAATGGAACCCTTCAAGAAGACAGGTCACCTCTCCTCTCACCATCAGCAGGGAGGTCCCAACCAGTAAATCATAATAACCAAAGTGCAAAAGGACAGAGGAGGCCTCTGTGGTCACTTTAAAATGGAAAACTAATGACAGAAATAGAGGCTGCAATTCAGAAGAAGAGTATGTGGAAATAAAATTCACTTTGATGTGAAATTGCAGATGGGAGGGTAACAAAGCACAGATTTCTATATGAACAGACAGAAGAGGAACAGCCTATTGAAATTAATGCTGTGGGAGCCCCTTAAAGGGCTGGGTCCTTCTCTTGCTGTTACTGTTGCTGGCCAGGTGTTGATTCCAAGTAACACCTGGACAGTAACCAGTGCAGCCAAGAGTCACAGAATGGGGACGGATGGAACTTCAGTTCTGCCACTCACCAGCTGTGTGACCCTCCTCAAATTACTAAATTTCTGAAAGCCTTAGTTCCTGACTAAAAAGTGAGGGTAATCATTTCCAACTTGCATGGCTATTTTGAGGATTAATGAGGTCAAATGAGAGACCGTATGTAATGAGCTTATCACATTATTTGACATACAACACGTAACAGTTGACACACAATCAGAGTGGGACTGCTCTTCTGTACATTGCGTGGTTACTCTGCTGGGCGATGTTTCTTTCTGGGCTCCATCTGGTGCTTGTTCTGGTAACATGGTCCTGATCAAAAGGTTCCTTTATCCCAGTGTTATGCAATTTATGCCAGTGCAATTAATGACCCCTCTTCCTATCACTCAGTATAACACGGAATCATCTGATAAAAAGTCTTCAGAAGTTCCTGTCACCTCTACTTAGAAATCAAGACATCTCAGCCTGTTCTGTAAGTACCACCATGTCTGACTGTAGCGTTCTTTTCCTACTCACTGCTCCCCTAACACCCACTGCTCCCCAAACACAAACCTTTGACTCCAGCTCAAAAAATAAATTCCTTTTGGGATCGTCTCTGGCTCCAACCTCCTTTGTGCCCTTAACTCAGGTGGTTCTCACCTTTAGTCATGCCTGGGCCTCTGCCTGGAATGTCTTCTCTCCTTGGCAAGTCATTCCATCTGTGATATGGACTCATATAAAGACAGAGAGAGGAGGAAGGGGAGAGTTAGTGATACGTTACCAAGGACAGGAGAAACGGTGTGCACGTGTGTGGGGGGGTGATGTGCTGGTGGGGAGATAGGGTAGGGTGGGTACTGGAGTAGAGCAGAAGGAGAAAGACCAGGTTCAGTTCTGGTGAGTCAGAAGGAAATGGTTACCTTAAAGCCAGCCTGGAAAGCCTTCACGTCAGAAGACGGTAGGAGTTGCGTGGGTATGGGCGAGATACAGATGACTCACCATTTCAAAGCCAACAATTCATATGATAAAAGGGGATGGAAGAGGACATCAGAAGCACTAAAATTCCTTGCAATGCTGCCATCCCCTGGCCCCTGCCTGCTCAGCAGCCTCATTCCTCACTGCTCCCCAGCCCGCCTTACCCTCCAGTAGCACAGATCCCCCACCCTTGCCACCCACCCCCTTGTGAGTGCTTCTTTGACTTACTCATGCTCTTTTCCTCAGCCTGGATTGTACTCTAGCTGCTCGGTCCCTCTCTCGTCCTTTAAAGTGCAGCCTTGCCTTGCCACTTCCTCCGAGAAGCCGTATCTAGTGCAGGCTGCTTTTTGCCTCCCCCTTCCTTCTGCCATTTCTGGGCCAGGTCTGCGCTTCTCATGCTTCTGCCTTCACAAGCATCTGCTTCCTGCATTTCGGTCTCTCACATGCTGTTCGCTCTCTTACTGTGGACTGTCGACTATGGAACTGTGGTTTACTCATCTGTAAATGATCGGTGACTAGCCTACCATGAAGAAGATGCTCAGGAACGTAAATCAGATTGAACCTCTTAGAAAGATTTGTTGACATGGCAGGTAGGGGACCAAATTATGAAACCAGAAGGTAAAAAAATGTAAGAATGACAGTGGCTTTACTACATAAAGGGAATGGAGGTGAACAGTGCATTGGGTATAATAGATATTGTTGCACAGACCAACCAATGCATAGAGTTTAATAAAAGCCAGGTGATGGCCCCAGCCAAGCAGAAGCTATAAATTAAGTATAATTGATGATGATTTTGTGTAAATCAAGCCGTCATTTTGATTAAGGTCTAAAAATGTTGACATTTTACCCAAACCCTGGAGGACAAGAAAAGAAACAATGAGTGCTGGCCCGGTGGCGCACTGCTACAGTGCGCTGCTTGGGAGCGCGGCGGCGCTCCCACCGAGGGTTCGGATCCCACATACAGACCGGTTCCCGCTCACTGGCTGAGCGAGGTGCGGGTGCAACACCGAGGGTTGCGATCCTGTTGCCGGTCCCAGTCCGGTACGGGCACGACACGGAGGGTTGCGATCCATTGCCGGACACGAAAAAAGACAAAAAGGAAAAAAAAAAAAAAAAGAAAAGAAACAATGAGGCAAAGAGCTAAGAGAAGGAAACTTCACAACAGAATGGTTCTTGTGCGTCAGTTAGGTTTTGCGCTGTAACTAACCACCCGTAAATAAAAACCATATATTAATTCTAACAGTTTTGGAGGTCAGCTGGGTGATTTTCTACTTAGAGCTGGCTTGGCTGATCTCCATGGTCAGCTGGCAACTTGGTGGGGCCAGAGGGTCTGGGGTGGCTCTATTCATATATCTAGCGGTTGGCAGGATGCTTGGTTTAGAAGTCCTGAATGGCTGCCTCATTCCTGCTTCAGGGGTGTCTCACATTCTAGTAGGATTGTTGAGCTTCTTCACTTGGTTGGCTCAGGGTTCCAAACAGCAGCAAAAGGGAGAAAGCCCCAGTGAGCAAGTATCTGCTTGTGTCACATTTTCTATTGTCCTGCGACCAAAGCAATTCATGTGGTGAAGCTAAAAGCCAATGTGACAGGGGACT
This sequence comes from Galeopterus variegatus, assembly GCF_000696425.1. NCBI lineage: Eukaryota > Metazoa > Chordata > Mammalia > Dermoptera > Cynocephalidae > Galeopterus > Galeopterus variegatus. The sequence continues at coordinate 205,677 of NW_007726361.1, forward strand.
AAGAAAGTGACAACAGTGAGGTGTGAATCATTGAGGGTCAGTTACAGCAATAGTTACGCATACTTTGGGAAGTCTTCAGGATGGAATTCAATCATTTTTGGAGATTGTCAGAGTCTGGCATGACAGGAGTCTGAGCTGCATAAGGTGAGAATGGGAAGGCAGGCATGATGTAGGGTCATGTGACGATCTGTCTAGTCCACTGTGAGTGAAAGTGATACATGTCACTTCCAGCAAATTGCCAGTGTGAGATTCAACTACCCAGTTTTCTCCTACCACAGCAATCATGGAAGCTCATCCTGACACAGAGGAGAAATGTTGAACCGTCACATGGAAGATGGCCCACTCAGAGAGTTATCCAGACCCCAGGCCACTTTGTGTGAAAGATAAAAAAGCCTTTGCTGTTTTGAGCCCCTAGGGTTTGGGGCATTGTTTGTTACTGCAGCATATCCCAACCCTCACTGACTAGCATAGAAGTGAAAAGCACAGAGCGGTTGAAGCCACAGGGATGGGTGATTTTGCCTGGAGAGTGAAGGTCAAGAAAGTATCAGAGAGTGCCCTGTACTGAGTCTGGGATGATCCCAACTACAAATTAGGTAATGGATGAGAAACTAGCAAAGCTGCCTGAAAGAGACAAGCCTTTGGGTGAAAACTGTGCATGTCCTGAAGTTTCCTCTGAAAGTTCATATGCCACGGAGACTGATGGTTTTCAACTACATAGCACTACCTCCAAGGGAAGCAGCTACCACCCGTGGATTTTCCAGGGTCACCCCACACCCTGCAGCTGAGTTTTCCAGGGAACCAAGGAGAAGATGTACAGATCAGTGCCCAAACAATCTAAACAAAGTTCTTGTGTGGATAAAAATAAATCACATCTTTTAGTGTAAACAGGGGCATCCTTAAAGCTGAGAAAAAAAGCACCATAAGAACGTTCCTTTTGGTCCTGCTTTTCATCTTTCTCACCATGTTTTCTCAAGTTTTTCCAGTAATCTGCTGGAGGACACAGGCTTGTGTCCCCATCACTATCCCCGACTACCCTCCCCATTCCAGATATATGTGGCTTCTAGATTAAGGCGGCGAGGCTAGGAGTCCAGGGGTTGATTTTGCTTCCCAGGATCATTTGTTGCAGAAAACTTTAACTTTCTGTTTTCAAAGGTGTTCTGCATTGTTGAACAGCAGACTTTCTCCCTGTCGTGGATGTCTGCACAATGTAATTGTTTTTGGCATTGTAGTCTGTTATTATGATTCTTCTGGGTTTGGGGAGAGGCTGCCAGAATTTTGAACTCTGCTAATTTCTTAGGTGGAAGATGTGATGTGCTAATTTTGTTCTTCCAAGAAGCAGCATGGAGCAGTATGGTGTAGCACAGCTTTGGAACGCTCAAGACCAGCTCTGCCAAGCTAGGTCTCAATATTACATCAAATTTCACATGAAATGCAAGAGGCAAGAGATGATGATACTCCAGGGAATGTCCTTCCATCCTCATCACTAAGTTCCAGTGTCATAAATGGGTCTGGGCAACTTGGCTCTGCGTTTGGAGCTAGACTGCTCCCTTGTGGGCAATTAACTCAAGATCCAGTTTTTAAACTTCGAGATTTAACTTCCTTTGACCTGAACTAGGCAGGGGAGCTGTTTTAAACTGCAGGTATCCCCGTGGTGAGGAAAGTCTGCAGAGAACTCCATCTGTACTGCATTGTCTGGCTCTCATGTTTTCTCTACTTGGAATGTTCTCCAATGCTGTACCTAGTCAGACTTTGCTTGGTCTTTAACAATCACCCCCCACATCCCCTCTTCCAGAAAGTATCAGTGATGCCTCCTCCCACCCCTGAGTTGGGTGCCCCCCCTCTGTGCTCCCATGGCACCTTGGGTCTACTGCTTTCATGGCATCTGCCATGAGAAGTTGCTTTAAGTACCCAGGAGGAGATGCCGGCATGTCCACTTGTGCTGTCCTGTGCCAGGACGTGGTGCATGGTATTTCATCCAAAGCTCACAACAGCCCAGTAAAATTAGTTCCATTGGTCTAAGGTTAGTACCATTTGCAGATGAGGAAATAGAAGGTTTCAGAGATCAAGTAACTTGCTCAAGGTAACAGTTAACAAGTGGCACTTCAGATTCAAATGAAGGCAACCTAACTCCAGATGGCTCTCCTCATGACCCCCCCGACTTCACACCACCAGAGACCGTGATGCGTCCATCCTTGTGTCCTGGGCTCCCAGCAACGTGCTTGGCACATGGTGAGAACTCTAGAACTGACCAGCAGGACGATCATGTGTTGAAGCGAGCCACATACAGGTCTGTCTCTCTTGTGAGCTGTGGGAGTAGCTGATGCGTAACCAACAGCATAGTCTCTGGCACAGAACACTAAAAAATAATAAAAAGAATAGTCAAAGTGATAATAAACATTTTTGCCATGTGCTAGCTAGGTGCTATTGGAAGTGCTTAACATCTATTAAAATTTCTAAAATTTATGATAACTCTATGAGCCTAGTTCTCTTATTGTTTTTATTTTACAGACTAGAACACTGAGACACAGAGATATTAGGTAACTCGCTCAAGGTTGCACAGCTAGAAGTTGTAGATCTGGCCTATGGTCCCAGAAAGTCTATAGAAAGTAAATGCTTATCATGATTGGTGTAGTAATTGAAATAACGGTATGTGGCTTTCTGCATTTGATTTGCTAGCAATATAGCTCCCCCGTCGTCCCCCAGAGCTCTGTAGGACGTAAGATTGACTAGAGTAGAAGCTGGAGTGCAGGGCTTCTTTCCTACAGTTCCAGCTGGAGTTCCTGTGTGGGCGTATGTTGAAGAAGAGATGCCAGCATGGTTCCTTCTTATGCCTTTTGGACACAAGATGCAGCATCAAGGCCATGGGCAGGAGAAAACCGCTGCCATACCTCACTGGAGAGACAAGAATAGAAGTGAGAAAGCACAGAAACTGCTGAGGACCTCACCATGGGATACATCCTCCCTGGAGAGAGTCAAAACCCAGCATCTCCTACAGAAATCTCAGAGATTACCCAGCTCCACCACCTCTTTATGGAGAAGGGAAATGAGGCCCAGAGAGGTTGCTAACTTGGTTAATATCACACAGTACACTGAGAAATGTTACCACAAACATGTATGTCCTCTGACCAGTCAGAGGAAAAAGATTTTGGTTGAATAAGGAGAAATGGAAGTAGATTTCCTTGTGCCCTTTGTGCCTGCCAAGCACCACATTAGGCTTTATAACTACCTTATTTCATTTAGTTATCAAGCCTAGAACATTTCAGATGAAGAAATTGAGACTCTGAGATTCATTTGTCCAAGCTCATGCAGTTAATATGTATTTGAGCCAAGAAATTTTGAAAAAATCTATTTTGTCTAGAATTTCTTAAATTTCTAAGGAGAAACAATTATTTGTCAGGAGAGCAACTGTCCAACTATTGCCTGAGTTATAATAAAAAAGTGACTGAGAATGCAATAAAGTTAGTGCTGCTATGACAATAAAGAAGGCCCCTTTACCTCTTGACTCCTTTTTCTTTCCAGGTATTACTTTTAAGAGCTAAACACATTGATTGCTTCCATTTTAAATCATAGATTTGGCCATCCTTCACTTAATCTGGGTGTTGAGTCCCTCTCAAATACAGAAGAGAAGGAGTGTCTTTAACATAACAAAGCATCTGACCAAGGAAAATAAATTCCATGAGGTAATGACCAGCCCCTCCCAGGAAATGTTCTCTCTGTGAATCTGGAGATACCCAGCATTCTTCAGGAGCCAGCACCATATTCAGGAGGTGATTTTGGCTATGGTGCAAGCTCAGGTCTCCTGCCCTTTTAGAAGATTCCTTTTGCTCATCTGCAAAAGGTGAGGTTGAACAGGTGGGTCATACCTATTGCTAAGTCTCTCAGAGCCCATGGCCTTTTCCCTCGGGCTGTTTTCATTTGGCCCCATTCTCCAGGTTTTAGGGTGGAGAGAGAGTTCAATATTCCTGGGCTGGGCTGATGGGTTCTGGCATTTGCTCAGAGTGGACAGAAGTCAACTGAGTGAAGAATCCACTATAAGTTGCTGATTTAATAGGATCCTTTATGAGGAGTGAGACTTTCTCTAAAGAAGGCACGGTGGGAAATTTGGCTTTATGAGAAAGGAGAAATAAGACATACCATGAGCACCATCCTGATGAATGGGCCAAGAGATGGGTCTGCTCCAGATCACTATTGGGAAGTCAAGGTTCTTACTCGCATTGTTATAGCATGGAGTCTCTCCAAGCAGCAAGCCAGTGGAAACAGTGAGAGAATCAAATACTCTCTGGAGGGGAAGCAGGAAGCTTGAGATATGTTTTTTCTCGACCTCGCCCACGATTTATTGAATGTTATCTTTCCAAATCACTTAACTACTTCATATCTCAGATTCCTTAGCTATCAAGAGGAAAGGATTTCATAGGCCCTTTTCAGCACCCCACAGGATATGGTTAAAGACCAATTAGTTTAAACCTGAAAACACTTTGTGATCTTGGGACACAGTGTGATATAAAAAGAAAAGAGATCACTATTCCCTAATTTATGTAAAAAAGATTCACAAAGAACCTACCAGGTAAACAGCCTTCCTCTAGGCACTGAATCAGTGTTGTTATGTTATTTTATGTATTTAACTTATCTTGAGGTCTTTAAACATATCTAGCTCAATCTTTCACTCACTTGCTGAAGGGAATTCAGGGTCCAGGATGACGCCATCTCCGCCTCGTGCTTTCATTCAATTACTGCGGTAACCTGGATAATGCAAAATCCCTTCTAAGCCATCAGTCACAGATGACAGCCTGTGCTAATTTCCTGAGTCCCATTTTTCCATTTCAGTGAAGTTAGGCTCATGCCAAAGAGCTGCCAGGGCACAGAAGCATCATGAGAAGAAAATTAATCCGTGAGTTGTCATTGACGACAAAACTGCAGACAGCGCACACATCCTCCTCCCTGTCCTGACCTTTCATTCTGGGGGCCTGGTCTCAGGGAATCATCGGCACATGTATCCCCAGTACTGGCAGGTGTGATCTCTCCTATGGGTAGAGTGCCCTGTCCCCTATAGCACACATGTATGCGTGCTCCTGGGTGCCAAAGAGGGTGTGGGGCAATCTTTGTTTTCATCCCAGATCTGCTGTACAAACTTGAGAGCTAACCAAGTTCTCTGGAACACCATTTGTCATTGCCACAAATGCTTTTTTCAATTAGCATCATAAGTTATTACCTGCCAGGGAGGATGCAGCCACCATTCTGGACCTCTGAGTGTCACATTGCTTTTCTGATAAGTTACATAGCTCCTTGAAAGTTAGTAGTGACAAATTTGATAACTCCTTTGTCCACCCTGCTACAATTATGCTTTTACTTATGGTCTGAATTGTAGATCAAGGAGCCTTGCCTTTTTTTGTAAAGGTTTTCATCAGAGATTGAATTTAAGTCTCTACAATTGATCTAAACTGACAACATTCTAAGATTGCAGTATTGGTTCCAAAACACTTTTTCTACTCAGACCCTCAAGAAAACAGCAGGGATGCAATCAGTCATCCACTTAAGTCTGTCAGGAAGGAAATAGCTTATGAGAGGAAGGAAACTGTTATGTGAATTTCCATAAGATTGCGGGCCAAGACTATTACCTGTCACTACTTTTCAAATATTCAGGAAAAAAAAAAAAAAAGAAAAGAAAACAACATACTCTATCATTTCTCTGGCTACATGCAACCTGCTCTTCTGTTTATCCAATTCACTGAAGAAATTGTATTTAGCTGCTTAGAGAATTGCAAGACCATCTACCAGCAAATCTTGTGTCAGGTAATACGTTTGGTCTGTGGGTTTGGCTCACGTGCCATGCATTTTGCTTTAACTCTCTCTGCAGTTGGAATTTGAAGTGTCTAAGGAGGAGGGAGAGCAAAGGGAAACATTCTTATTTAGTAGCTTCATTCACCTATTTAGGGAAGGGACCAGCTTGTTATAGAGTGTGTCCTGTGGTTTTGTATACTGTGTATACATCCCCTTTCCAGATAACAGAATCCCTTTTGGAAATCACTCTTCCCTGCTCGATGATGTGGGTATCCTGCCCTCTGCTCAGAGATGCTAATGTGTTTCATACTGGCCAGAGTACCATATTCCCCTGGCCACATTGATTGGTTCATAAATGGACACATGAGCCAAACAGGGCCAATCTGGGTCTTCACTGGGATTTATACATGGACATTAGAAAAGATAAGTTCTCCTTCCACTAGCATTAGTCATTTGGGAGGCTGTGAGTCCAAGGCTCTGTGTGGCTATCTTTATGGCCACATGAAGAGAACTAGTCTGGGAATAAAACCAAGAAGGGGCAAGTAGAGCTGAGGGATGGACAGAAGGCACAGCCTTGCTCACCTCCCCTGAGCATGACTTCATCAACCAAGCCTGGCTTGAAGCCATCCAGAGAGCCCACCCTTGAACTGATGCTTAGTTATGAAATCCCAACATAATTAACTCCACCTTTTATTGACACAGTTTAAATCAGATTTTTGTCACTTAAAATTGAAAGAGATCTGCTGGAAAGCACCTATTATGTGCCAGGCAATTGGCTAGACACCTTTCTCCTTGTAAATCTCTTAATCCTCACAGCATCCACAGGCATGAGAGAATATCATTTCCAATCTACAGATTGGAATACAGAGATTTGGAGAGGAGTGGGAACTCACCCATGTTTCCATGACTAGTGAGTAGTGGATCTGGCTTCACACCCAGGCTGCCAAAGATCTCTCCCCTCTACCAGAGGGCTCTCTGAGTCATTCATCCTCACTACCTATCAGTTTCATCACAAGAAATCTAACTAAATTGGTGTATGTTGTAAACACAGAAAGGCTGTAAGAAAATGGAAATAAGGCCGTCAAAGCAGAAGCACCCTTCACAGTACATGCCACTCCGGAGAGAAACCAGCTTCATTTCCAGACGCTGACATTAAGTTTCTTCATGGAACTTCTCTCTGACTGCATTTTACATGAAATAATGAAAAATGCAACATTCTTGTTTTGATTGGGGCAGCCTCACAAAACATGCCCCAAGGAGTTATCAAATGAGAGAGAGAGGAAATCATTTGGTGCTAAAGACCATTCTTTATTTTCTTCCCTACTCCATGAATTAGAACAGATTAGGATGAAATCAGATTAGGAAAGACAGATTTCAGTGTTCCCTTACCAAAAGGAGCATAAACCACACTCACTTAAAGCTGTTGGAGGATTAATCTGTGGCTTTTTGTCCCTGCCTGGTGCCAGTTTTCTCACATTTGACCAGTAGACATTAATCTCAATAGGAAATGCTAAAATGGATAAGTAGGCACACAAGCATCCAATCTCCTCTCAAGTCTGACGTTTATCAAAGGCCAGAAGAAAAGGACAGCAGAACCTTCCAGATTCTGAAATTGCTGTGTGCTAATTAGCAAGCTATATTAAAAGTTACCCATTTTAGGCACATAGAAATAAGAGCAAAGACAATTACTTCAATGAGCATCTATTATGTACTAGGTACCTGACATCCATTTCCCTAATATCCTTATAAAGACCTTTCAAGGTAAGTATTACTAGGACATTAAGGCTCAGAGAGGGTAAATAACTTCACTGAACTCCTCCAAATGAGAAAGGGAGAGTCCAGTTCAAGACCTCTCTGATTCCAATGGCAGAGGTCTTTCTGTTTTGCCATGTGAACTCTCTGTCCAAGCTCTGGACCCTATCCCACCCCGTTCATTACTGAAGACATGATTGTTACACTCAGTGTATATACTAGCAAGGACATAAATTGATGGTCTGTCCTGAGGGTGCCACGCTGTGAATTTTATCACCCTACTGGTCATCAGGCTCAATTAGGCTGCCTTGGTTGTCTAGATGAAGCCAAAATCAAATCATGGGTTTTGTCATTAAACAAACGTAGGTCAAAGTCCTGGTTCTGCACTAACTAGCTATTTGACCTTGGGAAGTCTCTTTCCCTTTCTGGGCATCAATTTCCTCATTTGTAAAATGCGGCAGGTCAGCTGCTTCATAGGATGAGGAGAGAATCCAATGAGATAACACACGTAAAGTCCTTAGCACAGACCTGCTGCAGTGCAATGGAGTCTGAATTCATTTTACATATTTGACTGCTGGCAGCTTTTAAGCTTCACCCCTTCTTCTTTTCTCCTTTCACCTCATATTTTAGCAAGTTAAGAAGAAAACCAGGTGGCACCTCCTTTGGAGCTGTGGAAGATCCAAACTACACAAGCCCCTTGAAACCCCTATCTGGCTCTACCCCCTGCAACAATAAAAGCCTCAAGCAAGTCTCCTTTCCTTGCTCTCTCAAGACATTTTCAAACAGCTTAGGAGGCTTACTCCGCTCTCCCCAGAAAGCCTCATTATATAAGTAATTAACCATTTTATATCCTCTTGGTGTGTGGCATCACTGTCTTAACATTTGAAAATAAATTGTGGGTGGCTGAGGGGCCCTCCTGTTTTTGCAGTGTCCGAAATACACAGAGTATGTTAGCTTTCATCATCATTATTATTAAAAAGTTGCATTTTTGGTTTTTTAAATAGCATGCAAGAGACTCACAGTTAATAGTATTTGACTTGAACTTATACATTTGTTTGACCATAGTCACTCTGGAAGGAATGGGCAGCCAAAGAGTTAGTAGTAGGGCTTTCAGAAAGGCTGTTGGGAAGGTTCATTTACTCCATTAGAGCACTTGTTCCTTCCAGTATATATTTCCTAGGGATGAATAAAATCAACCTAGAATTTTGGGGTTCACAGAGAAATGTGCTGTCTGAGTACAGTGCAGAACCATGTACTCAGCCACTGTATGCATTAGAGGCAGACCTTCTTTCCTTCTCCAATCAATGCTGGCACACAGATGAAGAGGAGGCATACTGTGCCTCTCTGCAAAGTGCGGCTCCATGGTCCAAGAAAACTAATTCCATGATATAATGACTGATCCCTCCCTTAGAAGTATTCTCTCTGTAACTTTGGAAGGTCCAGGGTCCTGGGGTAGCCAGGAGCATACTCAGGGGTGATTCCAGCCATGGTGTGGCGTTGCTTTACTACCCCTCTCGAAGAGCCCTTTTGCTCATCTGTAAAAGGTGGAGTTGAACAGGTGGGTGCTCAGGCCATAGCTATTGCAAATCTTCTCAGAGCCCATGGCTCTTTCCCTTGGTTTGTTTTTGTTTGGCCATGTTCTCCAGGTTTGGGGAGATCTAGCTCTAAAGTATGGAGGGAGAGGTGGATATTTCTGGGCTGGGACGGTAGGCTCTGACATTGCCACAGAGTGGCCAGAAACTGTGTTGGAGCCAAGAATCCACTACAAGTAGCTGATTTAGTAGGAAAAATGAAGATCAAGGTAGAAGAAGAGGTGTCCAGTGTCACACCTGGGGGAGATTTAGACATCTGAAATAAAAGAGATGAGGGGTGAAGGACCAAGATGAGGAACGGTTTGGGAATCAGAGGGTTAGGTAGTCAGAGGCAGAATGTTATAGTCACAGCCTCTGATTAAGGTGAGCTGGTGGGTTACTCCTTAATTCACTTACTGAACTGAGTGTCTCCTCACTACAAATGTATGCTGTTAGCTGCTCAAAGCAAAAACAACTGGATAGATAATTTGCATTGTATTTTTATCAAGCATTCAGTAAGTGACCAGGTATATATTGACAGCTTAGCAAGTTCAGTCTCCTGAACGGAGTATGTCCTGAAGACACCAGTTCTTACGAAGTTGCTGGCACAGTGATTTCGACTTGTGTTTTCTTTCTCCGGGAGTTATACACTGAAACATTTTAAGGTTCTTTAAATCGGCTCCAAATCATCTAGCCAAACAGTGAATACAATTCTGCCCCCTGGACAATGTTTTCCTGATTTAAGTGTTGTTGAAACAAAAGAAATATAATTTATGACTTTAGCTAAGTCAACAGTGTAATGTGAGGAGACTTTATAAATGCTTTGTAATCAGAGGTATGATGATTGGGATCAGAGTAACAGCCAAAAATATGAAATTTGGCTGCTGTGTGCTCTTGTTTGTGTGCAAAGACTCACGTGTTTTGAAACAATGAAATCAAGGGAACAAGATTTCAAACCAGGCAAACACACTCAAGCAAGGTCTTTCAGAGCGAGTCAGCCGTCTCCACACAGGCATGATGATCTGTTACACAAATGGCATCTGGAGACAGAAGTGTCGTTAAGTACAGAAGTCAAGCCCTAAAGGACCCTAAGGACAGTGCTGTGTCTCTGTAGCAGACACAAATCGCTTCTTTCACAGTCTCGTAGCACCTTTTCAAGAATTTGGCTTTGACACGAAATTCTTTCTTAATGCCATAATTAATTTTTTCAATATGCTGGTTCGCCCCAAATTGGTTTTGCAAAACCTCGTTTATACCATATGATCATAAACATAGTTATTCATAAAAATTAATTGGGGGTATTTTTTCCCTCAGATGTTTTTTCTTTCTCACTAGGGAGAGGAAACCATGGTGAAGAGTGTAATTTAGACATTTTATGCAGTTTGTTGCCTAAATGTGGTGGGGTTTTTTTTGACAATTATCTAACCTTTTTCTCACCCTCCAGAATAAAGAGATTCATGTACATACGTCTTATATCTTTCCTCATTCTTTCCTTCTTCTAATCCCTCTTTTCTTCCTCCTTCCCTCCCTCCCTCCCTCCCTCCCTCC